>NW_026708450.1:0-50000 GCF_902713425.1 Acipenser ruthenus | reverse complement strand
TGTTGATGTCTCTGGCGTTGGAGGTTTAGCTTTTTTGTTGTAGAAAAACTCCAAACGTAGCTGTATTTTTGCCATTTTAACAGGGCTCAAATTCACTCCGTTTTAGCACATATTTTCGCTGACTGAAAAAGTGAAAGTCTCACACGAGAACAAATATAACGGTGAAGGGTCTTAGACACTCTTTGTTATGTTATTATGTTTTGAAAGTTTGAAATAAACTGGGCATTTTTAAATAATAAACCCTGGCAACAGTGGCGTAGCCAGGATTTTTTTTCGGGAGAGGGTGGCAATGGTAACTTTTTTAAGGTGAATAGTCACAGTGGTGAAATTGGCAACCTGATTTCTTATTAGTGCATTGACGTTTTATTTTCGAAAAATAAAGAACTTTTTTTTTTTTTAACAGAAGATCCAATAACCAAATACACTGTTGTGCAAAATAGTTAAAAAGAGAGATTCAGTTCAGAACACTTCCGTTTAAAAACTAAAAAGGAAATACGAAGCAAAGGACTTGAACTTTTAACATGCGCATCAGATTTCAATTTCACATTATGATAATAAGTAACTATATATAATTTTATTCGTACTTATGGTTGTTCATTTCACATTTGGTGTTCAAAGCAAAGCAAACCATTTTATTTAATTTCACAAATCCTGACTAATGTAATTACTCTTTGACTGACGCAGGACTGCCGATGGTACCTAATCTTCTGGAGGTTCGGGGGAGGAGGGACTTGTGTACACAGTTGCATTAACTACATTGTATAACTACAGCGCCTTTAAACACAAAAAACATGTACAAACAGCTGATCCAACAAAAAACTTGGGTTGATTGACAGCAAATCCAACCACTCATTTTTTTTGGTATCACACTGCACTGACATTCGCTAGTTGAGCTGACGGACACGCTGTAGCCTAAACAAATAATCAGAATGAAAACAAGTAGGTAACCGAACTCAGGAATTGAAACAGTTTTGCCGGTTTTCTCTCAGCAGCGTCCAGAACTGTTTTCATTCTGATTTATTTCTTTAGTTATTCAATTAATAACAGGTTGTACATTTACCACCACTCCATCTCCAAGACCTGGATGGACTTGGTTACCGTCCCTTGATGAAGCTGGCTGCACAATCCGTGAAAAATAATAATCTTATTAGTAGGCTGGCTGCTGGAGAGGTCAGCTGGCAATAAGATATGTCATGAGGCGAGGCAACGGTGTCAGTAGTGCTCAACAGAAAAGAATGCATACAGAAAAATATTGTATACTGGCCATAGGCTTTGGTTTTGCCCAGCGCCGTAACTAAGCATTTAGCTACCGGGGCATATATATATATATATATATATATATATATATATATATATATATATATATATATATATATATATATCCCGGGCATGCAAGACTCCATATCGTAGCTACCGGGGCATGCAATTATATATATATATATATATATATATATATATATATATATATATATATATATATATATATATATATATATATATATATATATATTACTATTATTATTATTTATTTCTTAGCAGACGCCCTTATCCAGGGCGACTTACAATTGTTACAAGATATCACAGTATTTTTACTACAATTACCCATTTATACAGTTGGGTTTTTACTGGAGCAATCTAGGTAATGTACCTTGCTCAATTGTACAGCAGCAGTGTCCTACACCGGTGATTGAACCCATGACCCTCCGGTCAAGAGTCCAGAGCTCTAACCACTACTCCACTACTTGTTTTTTTTTTTTTTTTGGATGTTAGGAGTTAGGATGTTATTTACTCGCGCATGCAGGTTCAGACGCATTGATTGGACTAATGTATCCACAGGCGACCTAAGACTCACCCTTTCAACGGTGTCAGTAGTGCTCAACAGAAAAGAATGCATACAGAAAAATATTGTATACTGGCCATGGGCTTTGGTTTTGCCCAGCGCCGTAACTAAGCATTTAGCTGCCGGGGCATGCATATATATATCATTGCATGCACCTCCGGTTGAAGCAACCTGAGGTGGATGGTAAGACTCCATTTCGTAGCTACCGGGGCATGCAAGACTCCATATCACAATTATATATATATATATATATATATATATATATATATATATATATATATATATATATATATATATATATATTGTAGCGAGCACAGGGATTAACGGAGACACGCACACAATAGCTCTTTTAGGTAATGCAGTTTATTAAGCAGCTAACAGCAAGTCAGCGCCCTCTATGAACACACACACACAGCCCTTCCCCACACCAGAGCACTACTCTGCCTCTCAGGGTGACATTCACATATATATCAAACAACACCGGAAGGGTAATAACAATTACAGGGAAATGCATAGAACAGTACGCAAACTTTTACAGTAACAACAAATAAACACAACAACAATAATTCCGTTTCTCCCCTACCATAGTTCGTACTCCCAGCATCCACGGCTGCACATTAACCAAATGTAGGGGACTGGCTCCGGGCACAGCGCCCTATTCGACGACAGGTGGCAACGGTGAGTCAGTCCAGCCGTGCCCGTTACACAGCCCCCATCTTAGGGCCGAACGTCCCGCTGGCCCAACACTTAATGTCTCACAAAGTCAGAGAGTCCCGGGGGTGGTCGACGGATACGCTGGCCGCACTGGAGCACAGGTGCAGCGGGCTGGGAGTCAGCTGGAGCCGGAATGCTCCTACCTGGGCCACCAGCTGGTGAACTATTCGGTGGTTGCAAGGGGGAAGCGCTTTCCCTGTCCTGGGAGCTGGCCTCCGGGCTGGCTGCAGGGACAACCGAGTTTGTTCCGGGGCGGTAGGGGGCCAAGCGGTCTTGGTGGAGCACAACCGCCCGGCTACGGGTCCGCAGCCGCACTCGATAAGTCACCTCGGAGAGCCTCTCCAGAACAACACAGGGGCCCTCCCAGTTACTGGCCAGCTTGGGGCAGAGTCCCTTTCTTCGCCGAGGGCAGTGAACCCAGACCTGCTGCCCAGCTTGAAATCCCCGGCCCTTGCAGTGAGTATCGTATGCCCGTTTCTGACGCTGGCCAGCTGAGGTGAGGTGCTTCCGAGCGTAAGCATGGGCAGTGTCCAATCGGTCCTGTAGCTGCTGGAGGTATTCCGGGCCGGTAGGTTCCGGAGTGTGGAGCTGAGGTGGCCGGCCAAACACAAGGTCCACTGGGGTGCGGAGCTCTCTCCCAAACATAAGAGCCGCTGGCGTGCACCCTGTAGATTCATGCACTGCAGTCCGGTAGGCCATTAGGACCAAGGGCAAGCATTGATCCCAGTCACGCTGGTGCTGGGAGGTCCACATGGTCAGCTGGGTGGCAAGGGTGCGGTTAAACCGCTCCACCAATCCATCGCTCTGTGGGTGTAGTGGGGTCGTCCTGGTTTTCTTAATACCCAGCCGCCTGCACACCTCACCAAACACCTGCGCTTCAAAGTTACGCCCCTGGTCACTATGTAGCTCCTCGGGAACCCCAAACCGGCAGAACATGCCTTCCAGCAGTGCCTCTGCGCAGGTAGTCGCGCTCTGATCGGGGACTGCGTACGCCTCGGGCCATTTAGTAAAGTAATCCATGGCCACCAGGACGTACCGGTTGCCCCCCTCCGTCCGTGGAAACGGCCCTAAGATGTCCACACCGACGCGCTCTAATGGTGCCCCCACCTGGTACTGCTGGAGCGGGGCATGAGAGCGGTCCAAGGGGCCCTTCCGGGCCGTGCACTGGTCACAGCGTCGCACATAAGTCTCCACATCACGTCGGCACCGTCCCCAGTAGAACCGCTCCCGAAGCCGACCCAGGGTCTTGGCAACGCCGAAGTGTCCAGTGGCTGGTCCGCCATGCACGGCTCGCAGGACGGTCTCTCGGAGAGCTTGAGGAACCACCACTTGTAGCCGCTTGCGCCCTGTCGCAGGGTCTGTCCAGAAACGGTACAGCACACTTTCCCGGAGGCTCAAACATTCCCATTGCGCCAACAGCACTTTTACCTCCGGGGAGAGGGCTGACACCGCACGTCTGGCTGGGCGCTGACCCGCCGATAACCAGCGGATCAGCGGTGCCAGCTCAGCGTCCAGACCCTGCTGACGCTGGATCTCCCCCGCTGGCAACTCAAGGGGGGTCTCCACAGCTACAGTGGCAGCACTTACTCGCTCCTCCAAGGACCGCTGTGCCTCTCGCTCCTCCATCAGAGAAGCAGGGGCGACGGGACAGGGCATCTGCATTATTGTGTAGGCATACCCTTGCAGTGTCTCTATCCAGCGAGCCACCTGTCCTTCGGGCTCGAGGAAGTTGAGCAGCCACCGCAGGGAGGCGTGATCCGTGCGCAGCTTGAATCTTCACCCGTAGAGATAGGGACGAAAGTGGTGCACGGCCCGTACTACAGCCAACAGTTCCCGGCGAGTCACACAATAGTTCCGCTCTGTTTTACTAAGAGCTTGGCTGTAGTACGCGACCACTTGTTCTCCGTCCGAGCCTTCCTGGGCTAGCACTGCTCCGATCCCCACATCGCTCGCGTCCGTGTCCAGGATGAACGGTTTTTGGGGGTCAGGGAACGCCAAGACTGGGGCCTTCACAAGGGCCTCTCGCAATTCCCCAAAGGCAGCTGCGCAGTCGGTGTCCCAGCTGAACCAGCCCCCTTTCTCAGTCAGGCGGTGCAGGGGCCTGGCGATCTGAGCAAAGTCCTTCACAAAGCGGTGGTAATAAGACACCAGGCCCAGAAAGCTACGCACCTCTGTCACAGTCCTGGGGACCGGCCAGTCCTTTACAGCAGTCACTTTAGCAGGGTCTGTGGCAATGCCGTCTGCCCCGACAACATGTCCGAGGAAGTGTGTTTCTCTTCTCAGCAGGTTGCACTTCCCAGGGTGGAGTTTTAAGCCAGCTCCACGGATGCGCTCGAACACAGTCCGCAAGTTCTGCAGTGCCGCCGAAAAGGTGGTGGCGTGCACCAGTAAGTCATCCAGGTATACAACACAATGGGTCCGTGGAACTCCGGTGAGCACCCGCTCCATCAGGCGCTCGAACGTTGCTGGGTCATTGCACAGTCCAAAGGGCATCACTGAAAACTGCCACAGACCCTGGCCAATGGAGAATGCAGTTTTCTGTCATGCCTCAGGGGCCAGCTCAACCTGCCAGTATCCGCTGCGCAGGTCGAGGGAGCTGAACCAGCGGGAGCCTGTGATGTAGTCCAGAGCTTCATCGATTCTGGGGAGGGGGTACGAGTCCTTGTGTGTCACTGCATTCAGTTTGCGATAATCCACACAGAACCGCAGTGACCCGTCTTTTTTTTTACTAGCAGGGCTGGCGCGGCCCAGGGGCTAGCCGATGGTTCAATTACCCCGGCAGTGGCCATTTCCAGAATCATGCCCTCGGCCGCTTCCCGCTTTGCCAAGGGTAGCCGCCGTGGCCGCTCCCGGATCGGAGCCGCGTCTCCCGTGTTAATGCTGTGCTGAACTAATCCAGTCCGCCCACAGTCCTCTATGTTTGCAGCAAAAATGTCCAAGTACCCCCTTAATAGTTCCCATAACTGGTCCCGCTGGCCCTGAGATAGACCCTCCTTACTCCTCTGCCACAGCGCTTTCACCGCATCAGTTATCCTGCAGTCCTGTGTTCCACCGGTTGTGGTTGCAGGGGGCGGTGAAAGTTCTGCAGGAGAGGGGGCGGAGACAGTTGAAGCCCTTGCAAACTCCGTCGCCGATGTCCTGTCCTCTGCTTCTGGGAGAGGCCGGGTCCTGCCCCCCTGCGTCCGACGAACCTCCCTCATCTGGCTATGCCGCACGGTGGTTCTGGTGCGGCGTTGCTCCCCTTCCTTCTCCCGACCCGGAATCAGGCGCAGTTGGCTCTGGCCAAGGCACAAGGTTCCCTCAGCCAAGTCGATGGTAGCTCCTACTTTGTTCAGGAGGTCCAGGCCCAGAATGCAGCGATCCTGTATCTCCGCCAGCCAGAATTCGTGTTGGATCGTGCAGTCTCCGAGCTGGATCTCCAGATGCCGTCGTCCCAACATGGACGCGACCTGGCCGGTGACAGTGCGGAGGCGAACCGTGGTGGGCGTCCAGCCTTCCAGCCATCCGTCACTTTCTCTGGGGAGGACCCCGGGCTGCAGGATGGAGATGGTGGAGCCTGTGTCGACCAAGGCCTTGCACTGCACCCCATTTAAGAGGCAGGGTGCATGCAGACTGTTGCCCCGGCCAACACGGCCCACCATTGCCACGCGTCGTTCTCTTTGTCTCTATGGGTGGGGGAAGGAAGGTGAAGGAGCTGCGGTCCCCCGTTTACGCCGCTCCTTTTTCGTTTCCCGCCCATGACGTCTCTTCTTCAGATGGTACTGGGTGACGGCGGCGGCGGCATTGTGCATGCAGGTGACCCGGGCTTCCGCAGTTCCAGCAGCGCCTTACAGGAGTGGTCTGCCTGACAGCGGCGGTATCCTCGTCTCCATCGCTATCTTCCTTTCCTCTGACCGTGCAGACTTTGGGGATCCGGACTCTCTCGCCCTCCTCGAGCACGGCCTCAATCCTTAGGGCATGGGTTAAAGCCTGCTCTAGGGAGGTTGGGGCAACGAGCTGAACCTGTTGTCAGAGCGCGGTGGGCTTCAAGCCACGGATGAACGCCTCCATCGCCAGGTCTTCTTGTACAGCCGGAGGTAAACCAGGATACCCCCTCCGTGCCAAGTATTTAGTGTCTGCGGCCAGTATCCCGAGTTTCTCGACACTGACTCTCTTGCGCGTGGCAAGGCGATAGCGCCGGCTGACGGCTGACTCCACTTGGCCAACGCGGCGCTGGAGAGCCGTGGATAGGGTATGGAAGTCACACGGCTCCTCTGGGTCTAAATCGAGCAATGCTTGCATCGCCTTCCCTTCCAGTGCTCAACAGTCAGTAGTGCTCAACAGAAAATAATGCATACAGAAAAATATTGTATACTGGCCATGGGCTTTGGTTTTGCCCAGCGCCGTAACTAAGCATTTAGCTACCGGGGTATGCAAATATATATATATATATATATATATATATATATATATATATATATATATATATATATATATATATATATATAAATTGCATGGATATCCGGAATGAAGCAACCGGAGGTGGATGGAAAGACTCAATATTGCAGCTACAGCATACAAACATTCTAAAAGTTATAAACAAAATAGGTGTATTTTTTCTTCCAATACCTCTCAGTGAATTATTATTATTTGTTTTGTTAATTCAATACAATCTATGTAGCTATATATATAATTATTGTTTTTTTTTTTCGTTTTTTTTTTTTTTGGATGTTAGGAGTTAGGATGGTATTTACTCGCGCATAGTTTTGTATGTTATTTCCGAATTTCTCCTTTAACATGTTTGAAGGGGACACTGTATTACTTAAAACGTAAATTAACTAATTAAAACGTGTTAACTGTGAGCAGTTACCTTGGGATTACACACCAGGTTCAGACGCATTGATTGGACTAATGTATCTGCAGGCGAACCTAAGATTCACCGTTTCAAAGGTGTCAGTAGTGCTCAACAGAAAATAATGCATACAGAAAAATATTGTATACTGGCCATGGGCTTTGGTTTTCCCCAGCGCCGTAACTAAACATTTAGCTACAGGGGCATGCAAATATATATATATATATATATATATATATATATATATATATATATATATATATATATATATATATATATATATATATATATATATAAATTGCATGGACCTCCGGATTGAAGCAACCGAAGGTGAATGGAAAGACTGAATATTGCAGCTACCGGGGCAAGCAAGACTCCATATTGTAGATACCGGGGCATGCAATTATATATATATATATATATATATATATATATATTATTGTTATTTTTTTTTCTTTTTTTTTTTTTTTTTGGATGTTAGGAGTTAGGATGGTATTTACTCGCGCATAGTTTTGTATGTTATTTCCGAATTTCTCCTTTAACATGTCTGAAGGGGACACTGTATTACTTAAAACGTGAATTAACGTATTAAAACGTGTTAACTGTGAGCAGTTACCTTGGGATTACACACCAGGTTCAGACGCATTGATTGGACTAATATATCCGCAGGCGACCTAAGACTCACCGTTTCAACGGTGTCAGTAGTGCTCAACAGAAAATAATGCATACAGAAAAATATTGTATACTGGCCATGGGCTTTGGTTTTGCCCACCGCCGTAACTAAGCATTTAGCTACCGGGGCATGCAAATAAATATAAACGTTTTACTTAAAACGTGAATTAACGTCTTAAATCGTGTTAAAAGTGAGCAGTTACCTTGGAATTACACACCAGGTTCAGACGCAATGATTGGACTTATGTATCCGCAGGCGACCTGAGACTCACCGTTTCAACGGTGTCAGGAGTGCTCAACAGAAAAGAATGCTAGAGAAAAATATTGTATACTGGCCAAGGGCGTTGGTTTTGCCCAGAGCCGTAACTAAGCTTTTAGCTACCGGGGCATGCAAATATATATAAACGTTTTACTTAAAACGTGAATTAACGTCTTAAATCGTGTTAAAAGTGAGCAGTTACCTTGGAATTACACACCTCTGGTTGCTTCAACCGGAGGTGCATGCAATATATATATCTCTCGGCATCAGATACAGAAATAATTAGAACATAAGAAGGTTGTTTCTTTTATTATTTATTTCTTATTTTTGTTTGTTGTTAGTAGCTTATTGATCCCAGAATCTCATCAAGCAGCTTCTTGAAGAATCCCAGGATGTCAGCTTCAACAACATTATTGGGGAGTTGGTCTAAGTTTGGCTATATTTCTCAAATGGTAAAAATATACTTTAGTAACTTCCCTAGTATGAGTCTAAAATGATAGATCAGACTCAAAGATTACCCTCAAACTCTTAATTTCGACTTTAAATTTTGATGAGAGACTGCAAGGGTCGTGCTCATGTAATCCTACATTTCCTTTTAGTTGGTTCTGTGAGCCCACTAGCATAACCTCTGTTTTATCTCAATTCAACATTAGGAGATTCTGTGACATCCAATGCTTGATGTCTGTAAGGCAAGTAGCTAATAACACCCAGGCAGAAGAATGTCCTTGCTTTAGGGACAGATAACAGGTGGTTATCATCAGCATAGCTGTATACAACTGTAAGTTGCCCTGGGTAAGGGTGTCTGCTCAAAAGAAAAAAAAAATAGTAATCCCTGAGCCTGTGGTTATTATAGCAGAACCAACACCCTTATTGCTTTCCCGACCTGGCGCCTGACAAAAGAAAGTTTACTATTCCCACTATACTAGGTGGAGTTTTCTGATCTTTTTGGAGTACCCAAAATACATTTCTCAATATAATATTAGGCTGTTTTTTCTCTGTGGGTATTTGATATTGTACACAAAATACAAGGAAAAAAGAAGCCCAAATCTCTGGGTGAGGGCCTCAGGTTATTATTATTTGTTTATTTAGCAGACACCTTTATCCAAGGCTTACAGAGACTAGGGAGTGTGAACTATGCATCAGCTGCAGAGTCACTTACAATTATGTCTCACCCGAAAGACGGAGCACAAGGAGGTTAAGTGGCTTGCTCAAGGTCACACAATGAGTCAGTTTGCCGAGGTGGGATTTGAACCGTGGACTTCCTGGTTACGAACCCTTTTCTTTAACCACTGGACCACACAGCCTCCTCAGCAAGTAAATGTTGTCCATTCATTCTCAGACCAATTTTTGTATCAAGATGGAAGGGGTTTCCCCAGATAATGACACGTGTGGGAGTTGTAGGGTCCTTAAAAAATAAAAAATAAAAAAATAAAAAACAGAAAAATAAATCACTTACACTGTATTTTAAAAATAAAATGCTGACGCAGCATCTTACGTTATATTGTGATCATCTTTATTTGCATATTCCCATTCCCTTAATTCTTCAATTTCAACACCATCCCTCTCCCCTGATGTAATAATTTATAGCTGTTAGTTTTTAATACTTTTCATGTATTGTATTTGATGCCATGGGCTAGAAGAATTGGAGGTAATTCTATTTATAAATTCACTGATTGGCAACAGCAGTTCAAAAAATATATATATATATATATATTCCGAATGTTTTCGTTAGAGACAAAAATCCAAAGTTTTTAATACAGGTGATTTATTTATTTACTTATTTATTTATTTATTAATCATTTTCAGCAACTTTAAACAGCTTGTTCAGTGGTAACCACGCACTGGATACTGAAGTAAACTGCAGCTACGTTCCAGCATGAATGAGACACGGACAGTGCGCCACGTTCAACCTTGACCTCTGTACACCAGAAGCAGTTTAAAGTAGTTTTATGTACATTTAAAGCAACATTGTCTTTGTTCATGATGATATATGATAAGTGTATTAGTTTGGTTCTCAAACAAACAAACAAAAAAATCCTTGCATGTTTTTTGCCCCGCCCCAAGTGTAAAAACAAATATTCTCTGACAGCATATAGACAGTACGTGTTTTCCGCAGCAAACAGATTCTTACGGTCTCTGTTCATGATGACAAAGAGTTTAACTGAGTGCATTGTTTCGATATGTTTGATTGGTCTCGCAGCAGTATGGGTAAAAATAGACTGAATGGCCTTGCCCTGCTAATATGTGCGGACATGTCCCAGGAGGAAGTGTTACAGCGTTTCGATAGATCAGGCCATAGGAGGATTAGCAAACCCTGATTTAAAGTAAAGTCTTCTAAATCAGTTTTTAATTGTGGCATCATACAGTCTCAGCAGTCCGATCAGTCTTAGCATTAGTATCAGCAATCTTACCAGTCCCAGCAGTGTCAGCACCGGTCTTACCAGTTTCAGCACCAGTCTTACCAGTCCCAGCAGTAGCAGCACCAGTCCCAGCAGTGGCAGCACCAGTCTTACCAGTCCCAGCAGTGGCAGCACCAGTCTTACCAGTTCCAGCAGTAGAAGCACCACTCTTACCAGTCCCAGCAGTAGCAGCACCAGTCTTACCAGTCCCAGCAGCACCAGTCTTACCAGTTTCAGCAGTAGCAGCACCAGTCTTACCAGTCCCAGCAGTAGCAGAACCACTTACCAGTCCCAGCAGCACCAGTCTTACCAGTTCCAGCAGTAGCAGCACCAGTCTTACCAGTTCCAGCAGTAGCAGCACCAGTCTTACCAGTTCCAGCAGTAGGAGCACCAGTCTTACCAGTTCCAGCAGTAGCAGCACCAGTCCTGCCAGTCCCAGCAGTGTCAGCATCAGTTCCAGAAGTAGCAGCACCAGTCTTACCAGCTCCAGTTGTAGCATCAGTGTCATCAGTGTCAGCATTAACTTCAATAGCAGTGAACCAAACGCATGTCTCTCAATGAAGGTATAAACCCATCTACGTGTTCATATCTATAACTTCTATTCTTCTTGTCCTTTTAATATCACATATTTCTAACAGTATGAATAGGGTAATTTTAGGAATTTGTTGTATCGCTTTGCAGTTTGCATTAATAGTCTCCAGGCTTTAAAATATGATAAATTTCACCTTCGTAACATGAACAGGATATGCACAGGGTTTTTTTTTTTTTTTTAGACAAAAATTTGATTTTTTCCTCAGTAAAAATCTATTCCTAGCTAAGCCCCAGGTAACATTAAACTGGTAAGATGGACCATGTCTAGGCAAAATGATCACATGCTTGACATGATAAAACAAGCCCCACCTTGCCCAGACTTAGAGCCAAAGGATTGTATGAACATGTGCCCATACTCACCTTGCCCAGTCAAGCAAAAGGATCAGCTGTTTAATATCATACAGCATAATGCATCTTGACCAAACAACATGGTCAATAAAGTCTGCTATGTGAGCCAATTAATATATATATATATATATATATATATGTTTCTCTACAGCAGTTGAATTGACAGTAGAAAGTTATGTAAAATAGTTTTTGAAAGAAAACCTTTTTTTCATGAAAGAATATTTGTCTGTTAGTTAAAAGGACGGCTTGAAATTGTGTTTAGTTTTTCCTGAAGCTTACAGTACTCCCGAAAACATTTGTGGATCACTCACTTTTTTCCTTTGCACTTTAAGATATATGCTGTTTGTTGGCAACTGAAACTGCCCCTCCTCTAAAGTGATCAGATTGATTAGAGGTACAGTACTTCTGTCTCCCAATACCAATGCATCAAATTAACTTCATATGCAGAATTACATTGATTTTTTCTATCATGTAATTGAAAAACCCTGTTAGAAGTAATATGTAGTGCCTCTTTTTCTTATTAAATCTGTTTGTGTGTTTACGTCTTTGTCTACATGCCTGGTGACATACGAACAGAAAAATAGCTAAGCTTTTCTCGGCAGGCAAATGTTTATGTTTATAATGTTGTGTGCGAGCAGGAAGGCGTGGCCACTGGACTGTGTGTGTGCGCGCGCTTTGTGATTTGGGATTTGGTGTTTACGGTGTCAGTAACTCATGTAAATAATGAGGCGCTAATCCATTCATTCATATATATATATATATATATATATATATATATATATATATATATATATATATATATATATATATTTGCATGCCCCGGTAGCTAAATGCTTAGTTACGGCTCTCTGCAAAACCAAAGCCCATGGCCAGTATACAATATTTTTCTGTATGCATTCTTTTCTGTTGAGCACTTCTGACACCGTTGAAACGGTGAGTTTTAGGTCGCCTGCGGATACATTAGTACAATCAATGCTTCTGAACCTAGTGTGTAATCCCAAGGCAACTGCTCACTTTTAACACGTTTTAGTTCGTTAATTCACGTTTTAAGTAATACAGTGTCCCCTTCAGACATGTTAAAGGAGAGATTCGGGAATAACATTCAAAACTATGCGCGAGTAAATACCATCCTAACTCCTAACATCCAAAAAAAAAAAAAAAGAAAGAAAAAAAATAACAAAAAATTTGCGTGCCCCGGTAGCTAAATGGATGTTAAGATTTAGGATGGTATTTACTCGCGCATAGTTTTGAATGTCATTTCCGATTCTCTCCTTTAACATTTCTGAAGGGGACACTGTATTACTTAAAACGTGTCAACAGTGAGCAGTTACCTTGGGATTACACACCAGGTTCAGACGCATTGATTGGACTAATGTATCCGCAGGTTAACTAAGACTCATCGTTTCAACGGTGTCAGTAGTGCTCAACAGAAAAGAATGCATAAAGAAAAATATTGTATACTGGCCATGGGCTTTGGTTTTGCAGAGAGCCGTAACTATTATTTTCTGTTGAGCACTACTGACACCGTTGAAACGGTGAGTCTTAGGTCGCCTGCGGATACATTAGTACAATCAATGCTTCTGAACCTGGTGTGTAATCCCAAGGCAACTGCTCACTTTTAACACGTTTTAGTTCGTTAATTCACGTTTTAAGTAATACAGTGTCCCCTTCAGACATGTTAAAGGAGAGATTCGGGAATAACATTCAAAACTATGCGCGAGTAAATACCATCCTAACTCCTAACATCCAAAAAAAAAAAAAAAGAAAGAAAAAAAATAACAATAATATATATATATATATATATATATATATATATATATATATATATATATATATATATATATATATATATATATATTTGCGTGCCCCGGTAGCTAAATGCTTAGTTACGGCTCTGGGCAAAACCAAAGCCCATGGCCAGTATACAATATTTTTCTGTATGCATTCTTTTCAGTTGAGGACTTCTGACACCGTTGAAACGGTGAGTTTTAGGTCGCCTGCGGATACATTAGTACAATCAATGCTTCTGAACCTAGTGTGTAATCCCAAGGCAACTGCTCACTTTTAACACGTTTTAGTTCGTTAATTCACGTTTTAAGTAATACAGTGTCCCCTTCAGAAATGTTAAAGGATAGAATCGGAAATAACATTCAAAACTATGCGCGAGTAAATAACACCCTAACTCCTAACACCGTAGATAAAAAAAAAACGAGTGTGTTGTCGTGGCAGTTGGTGATCAAAGAAATAAAACAAAATAAAATCAATAAATAATAATGTCATAGACTTAAAGTCATACCTTTGAAGTCATAATGCATTGCAAGTGTTATTAGGGAATGTTGTGCTGTGTTTTCAAGCGCTTCAATGTGACAGCGGGTGCGTTCACGGAGATCAAGAGCAGCCGGAGATGAAGAGCAGCCGCCGCAGGGGAGGGATACCATGGTAAATAGGTTTCCTATTTACCATGGTATCTCTCCCCTGGGTGCGTTGTGTTTTGGTGAGCAGGAAAGCAGCGGGCGGGATGGCGAGCTTGTCCTGCTGCTCCAACACAAGCTACCTTAAGAGCCGGTACGATGCGGTCAATGGGTGAAGTTCGTCAGGAGTACTGCATAAAAAAAAAAAAAAACGAGTTGTTGTCGTGGCAGTTGGTGAGCAAAGAAATAAAACAAAATAAAATCAATAAATAATAATGTCATAGACTTAAAGTCATACCTTTGAAGTCATAATGCATTGCAAGTGTTATTAGGGAATGTTGTGCTGTGTTTTCAAGCGCTTCAATGTGACAGCGGGTGCGTTCACGGAGATCAAGAGCAGCCGGAGCAGGGGAGGGATACCATGGTAAATAGGTTACCTATTTACCATGGTATCTCTCCCCTGGGTGCGTTGTGTTTTGGTGAGCAGGAAAGCAGCGGGCGGGATGGCGAGCTTGTCCTGCTGCTCCAACACAAGCTACCTTAAGAGCCGGTACGATGCGGGCAATGGGTGAAGTTCGTCAGGAGTACTGCATAAAAAAAAAAAACGAGTGTGTTGTCGTGGCAGTTGATGATCAAAGAAATAAAACAAAATAAAATCAATAAATAATAATGTCATAGACTTAAAGTCATACCTTTGAAGTCATAATGCATTGCAAGTGTTATTAGGGAATGTTGTGCTGTGTTTTCAAGCGCTTCAATGTGACAGCGGGTGCGTTCACGGAGATCAAGAGCAGCCGGAGATGAAGAGCAGCCGCCGCAGGGGAGGGATACCATGGTAAATAGGTTTCCTATTTACCATGGTATCTCTCCCCTGGGTGCGTTGTGTTTTGGTGAGCAGGAAAGCAGCGGGCGGGATGGCGAGCTTGTCCTGCTGCTCCAACACAAGCTACCTTAAGAGCCGGTACGATGCGGGCAATGGGTGAAGTTCGTCAGGAGTACTGCATAAAAAAAAAACGAGTGTGTTGTCGTGGCAGTTGGTGATAAAAGAAATAAAACAAAATAAAATCAATAAATAATAATGTCATAGACTTAAAGTCATACCTTTGAAGTCATAATGCATTGCAAGTGTTATTAGGGAATGTTGTGCTGTGTTTTCAAGCGCTTCAATGTGACAGCGGGTGCGTTCACGGAGATCAAGAGCAGCCGGAGATGAAGAGCAGCCGCCGCAGGGGAGGGATACCATGGTAAATAGGTTTCCTATTTACCATGGTATCTCTCCCCTGGGTGCGTTGTGTTTTGGTGAGCAGGAAAGCAGCGGGCGGGATGGCGAGCTTGTCCTGCTGCTCCAACACAAGCTACCTTAAGAGCCGGTACGATGCGGTCAATGGGTGAAGTTCGTCAGGAGTACTGCATAAAAAAAAAAAAAAACGAGTTGTTGTCGTGGCAGTTGGTGAGCAAAGAAATAAAACAAAATAAAATCAATAAATAATAATGTCATAGACTTAAAGTCATACCTTTGAAGTCATAATGCATTGCAAGTGTTATTAGGGAATGTTGTGCTGTGTTTTCAAGCGCTTCAATGTGACAGCGGGTGCGTTCACGGAGATCAAGAGCAGCCGGAGCAGGGGAGGGATACCATGGTAAATAGGTTACCTATTTACCATGGTATCTCTCCCCTGGGTGCGTTGTGTTTTGGTGAGCAGGAAAGCAGCGGGCGGGATGGCGAGCTTGTCTTGCTGCTCCAACACAAGCTACCTTAAGAGCCGGTACGATGCGGGCAATGGGTGAAGTTCGTCAGGAGTACTGCATAAAAAAAAAAAACGAGTGTGTTGTCGTGGCAGTTGATGATCAAAGAAATAAAACAAAATAAAATCAATAAATAATAATGTCATAGACTTAAAGTCATACCTTTGAAGTCATAATGCATTGCAAGTGTTATTAGGGAATGTTGTGCTGTGTTTTCAAGCGCTTCAATGTGACAGCGGGTGCGTTCACGGAGATCAAGAGCAGCCGGAGATGAAGAGCAGCCGCCGCAGGGGAGGGATACCATGGTAAATAGGTTTCCTATTTACCATGGTATCTCTCCCCTGGGTGCGTTGTGTTTTGGTGAGCAGGAAAGCAGCGGGCGGGATGGCGAGCTTGTCCTGCTGCTCCAACACAAGCTACCTTAAGAGCCGGTACGATGCGGGCAATGGGTGAAGTTCGTCAGGAGTACTGCATAAAAAAAAAAACGAGTGTGTTGTCGTGGCAGTTGGTGATAAAAGAAATAAAACAAAATACAATCAATAAATAATAATGTCATAGACTTAAAGTCATACCTTTTAAGTCATAATGCATTGCAAGTGTTATTAGGGAATGTTGTGCTGTGTTTTCAAGCGCTTCAATGTGACAGCGGGTGCGTTCACGGAGATCAAGAGCAGCCGCCGCAGGGGAGGGATACCATGGTAAATAGGAAAAAAAATAACAAAAAATTTGCGTGCCCCGGTAGCTAAATGGATGTTAAGATTTAGGATGGTATTTACTCGCGCATAGTTTTGAATGTCATTTCCGATTCTCTCCTTTAACATTTCTGAAGGGGACACTGTATTACTTAAAACGTGTCAACAGTGAGCAGTTACCTTGGGATTACACACCAGGTTCAGACGCATTGATTGGACTAATGTATCCGCAGGTTAACTAAGACTCATCGTTTCAACGGTGTCAGTAGTGCTCAACAGAAAAGAATGCATAAAGAAAAATATTGTATACTGGCCATGGGCTTTGGTTTTGCAGAGAGCCGTAACTATTATTTTCTGTTGAGCACTACTGACACCGTTGAAACGGTGAGTCTTAGGTCGCCTGTGGATACATTAGTACAATCAATGCTTCTGAACCTGGTGTGTAATCCCAAGGCAACTGCTCACTTTTAACACGTTTTAGTTCGTTAATTCACGTTTTAAGTAATACAGTGTCCCCTTCAGACATGTTAAAGGAGAGATTCGGGAATAACATTCAAAACTATGCGCGAGTAAATACCATCCTAACTCCTAACATCCAAAAAAAAAAAAAAAGAAAGAAAAAAAATAACAATAATATATATATATATATATATATATATATATATATATATATATATATATATATATATATATATATATTTGCGTGCCCCGGTAGCTAAATGCTTAGTTACGGCTCTGGGCAAAACCAAAGCCCATGGCCAGTATACAATATTTTTCTGTATGCATTCTTTTCAGTTGAGGACTTCTGACACCGTTGAAACGGTGAGTTTTAGGTCGCCTGCGGATACATTAGTACAATCAATGCTTCTGAACCTAGTGTGTAATCCCAAGGCAACTGCTCACTTTTAACACGTTTTAGTTCGTTAATTCACGTTTTAAGTAATACAGTGTCCCCTTCAGAAATGTTAAAGGATAGAATCGGAAATAACATTCAAAACTATGCGCGAGTAAATAACACCCTAACTCCTAACACCGTAGATAAAAAAAAAACGAGTGTGTTGTCGTGGCAGTTGGTGATCAAAGAAATAAAACAAAATAAAATCAATAAATAATAATGTCATAGACTTAAAGTCATACCTTTGAAGTCATAATGCATTGCAAGTGTTATTAGGGAATGTTGTGCTGTGTTTTCAAGCGCTTCAATGTGACAGCGGGTGCGTTCACGGAGATCAAGAGCAGCCGGAGATGAAGAGCAGCCGCCGCAGGGGAGGGATACCATGGTAAATAGGTTTCCTATTTATAGGTAAATAGGTTTCCTATTTACCATGGTATCTCTCCCCTGGGTGCGTTGTGTTTTGGTGAGCAGGAAAGCAGCGGGCGGGATGGCGAGCTTGTCCTGCTGCTCCAACACAAGCTACCTTAAGAGCCGGTACGATGCGGTCAATGGGTGAAGTTCGTCAGGAGTACTGCATAAAAAAAAAAAAAAACGAGTTGTTGTCGTGGCAGTTGGTGAGCAAAGAAATAAAACAAAATAAAATCAATAAATAATAATGTCATAGACTTAAAGTCATACCTTTGAAGTCATAATGCATTGCAAGTGTTATTAGGGAATGTTGTGCTGTGTTTTCAAGCGCTTCAATGTGACAGCGGGTGCGTTCACGGAGATCAAGAGCAGCCGCCGCAGGGGAGGGATACCATGGTAAATAGGTTACCTATTTACCATGGTATCACTCCCCTGGGTGCGTTGTGTTTTGGTGAGCAGGAAAGCAGCGGGCGGGATGGCGAGCTTGTCCTGCTGCTCCAACACAAGCTACCTTAAGAGCCGGTACGATGCGGGCAATGGGTGAAGTTCGTCAGGAGTACTGCATAAAAAAAAAAAACGAGTGTGTTGTCGTGGCAGTTGGTGATCAAAGAAATAAAACAAAATAAAATCAATAAATAATAATGTCATAGACTTAAAGTCATACCTTTGAAGTCATAATGCATTGCAAGTGTTATTAGGGAATGTTGTGCTGTGTTTTCAAGCGCTTCAATGTGACAGCGGGTGCGTTCACGGAGATCAAGAGCAGCCGGAGATGAAGAGCAGCCGCCGCAGGGGAGGGATACCATGGTAAATAGGTTTCCTATTTACCATGGTATCTCTCCCCTGGGTGCGTTGTGTTTTGGTGAGCAGGAAAGCAGCGGGCGGGATGGCGAGCTTGTCCTGCTGCTCCAACACAAGCTACCTTAAGAGCCGGTACGATGCGGTCAATGGGTGAAGTTCGTCAGGAGTACTGCATAAAAAAAAAAAACGAGTGTGTTGTCGTGGCAGTTGGTGATAAAAGAAATAAAACAAAATACAATCAATAAATAATAATGTCATAGACTTAAAGTCATACCTTTTAAGTCATAATGCATTGCAAGTGTTATTAGGGAATGTTGTGCTGTGTTTTCAAGCGCTTCAATGTGACAGCGGGTGCGTTCACGGAGATCAAGAGCAGCCGCCGCAGGGGAGGGATACCATGGTAAATAGGTTACCTATTTACCATGGTATCTCTCCCCTGGGTGCGTTGTGTTTTGGTGAGCAGGAAAGCAGCGGGCGGGATGGCGAGCTTGTCCTGCTGCTCCAACACAAGCTACCTTAAGAGCCGGTACGATGCGGGCAATGGGTGAAGTTCGTCAGGAGTACTGCATAAAAAAAAAAAACGAGTGTGTTGTCGTGGCAGTTGATGATCAAAGAAATAAAACAAAATAAAATCAATAAATAATAATGTCATAGACTTAAAGTCATACCTTTGAAGTCATAATGCATTGCAAGTGTTATTAGGGAATGTTGTGCTGTGTTTTCAAGCGCTTCAATGTGACAGCGGGTGCGTTCACGGAGATCAAGAGCAGCCGGAGATGAAGAGCAGCCGCCGCAGGGGAGGGATACCATGGTAAATAGGTTTCCTATTTACCATGGTATCTCTCCCCTGGGTGCGTTGTGTTTTGGTGAGCAGGAAAGCAGCGGGCGGGATGGCGAGCTTGTCCTGCTGCTCCAACACAAGCTACCTTAAGAGCCGGTACGATGCGGTCAATGGGTGAAGTTCGTCAGGAGTACTGCATAAAAAAAAAAAACGAGTGTGTTGTCGTGGCAGTTGGTGATAAAAGAAATAAAACAAAATACAATCAATAAATAATAATGTCATAGACTTAAAGTCATACCTTTGAAGTCATAATGCATTGCAAGTGTTATTAGGGAATGTTGTGCTGTGTTTTCAAGCGCTTCAATGTGACAGCGGGTGCGTTCACGGAGATCAAGAGCAGCCGGAGATGAAGAGCAGCCGCCGCAGGGGAGGGATACCATGGTAAATAGGTTTCCTATTTACCATGGTATCTCTCCCCTGGGTGCGTTGTGTTTTGGTGAGCAGGAAAGCAGCGGGCGGGATGGCGAGCTTGTCCTGCTGCTCCAACACAAGCTACCTTAAGAGCCGGTACGATGCGGGCAATGGGTGAAGTTCGTCAGGAGTACTGCATAAAAAAAAAAAAACGAGTGTGTTGTCGTGGCAGTTGATGATCAAAGAAATAAAACAAAATAAAATCAATAAATAATAATGTCATAGACTTAAAGTCATACCTTTGAAGTCATAATGCATTGCAAGTGTTATTAGGGAATGTTGTGCTGTGTTTTCAAGCGCTTCAATGTGACAGCGGGTGCGTTCACGGAGATCAAGAGCAGCCGGAGATGAAGAGCAGCCGCCGCAGGGGAGGGATACCATGGTAAATAGGTTTCCTATTTACCATGGTATCTCTCCCCTGGGTGCGTTGTGTTTTGGTGAGCAGGAAAGCAGCGGGCGGGATGGCGAGCTTGTCCTGCTGCTCCAACACAAGCTACCTTAAGAGCCGGTACGATGCGGGCAATGGGTGAAGTTCGTCAGGAGTACTGCATAAAAAAAAAAACGAGTGTGTTGTCGTGGCAGTTGGTGATAAAAGAAATAAAACAAAATACAATCAATAAATAATAATGTCATAGACTTAAAGTCATACCTTTTAAGTCATAATGCATTGCAAGTGTTATTAGGGAATGTTGTGCTGTGTTTTCAAGCGCTTCAATGTGACAGCGGGTGCGTTCACGGAGATCAAGAGCAGCCGCCGCAGGGGAGGGATACCATGGTAAATAGGAAAAAAAATAACAAAAAATTTGCGTGCCCCGGTAGCTAAATGGATGTTAAGATTTAGGATGGTATTTACTCGCGCATAGTTTTGAATGTCATTTCCGATTCTCTCCTTTAACATTTCTGAAGGGGACACTGTATTACTTAAAACGTGTCAACAGTGAGCAGTTACCTTGGGATTACACACCAGGTTCAGACGCATTGATTGGACTAATGTATCCGCAGGTTAACTAAGACTCATCGTTTCAACGGTGTCAGTAGTGCTCAACAGAAAAGAATGCATAAAGAAAAATATTGTATACTGGCCATGGGCTTTGGTTTTGCAGAGAGCCGTAACTATTATTTTCTGTTGAGCACTACTGACACCGTTGAAACGGTGAGTCTTAGGTCGCCTGCGGATACATTAGTACAATCAATGCTTCTGAACCTGGTGTGTAATCCCAAGGCAACTGCTCACTTTTAACACGTTTTAGTTCGTTAATTCACGTTTTAAGTAATACAGTGTCCCCTTCAGACATGTTAAAGGAGAGATTCGGGAATAACATTCAAAACTATGCGCGAGTAAATACCATCCTAACTCCTAACATCCAAAAAAAAAAAAAAAGAAAGAAAAAAAATAACAATAATATATATATATATATATATATATATATATATATATATATATATATATATATATATATATATATATATTTGCGTGCCCCGGTAGCTAAATGCTTAGTTACGGCTCTGGGCAAAACCAAAGCCCATGGCCAGTATACAATATTTTTCTGTATGCATTCTTTTCAGTTGAGGACTTCTGACACCGTTGAAACGGTGAGTTTTAGGTCGCCTGCGGATACATTAGTACAATCAATGCTTCTGAACCTAGTGTGTAATCCCAAGGCAACTGCTCACTTTTAACACGTTTTAGTTCGTTAATTCACGTTTTAAGTAATACAGTGTCCCCTTCAGAAATGTTAAAGGATAGAATCGGAAATAACATTCAAAACTATGCGCGAGTAAATAACACCCTAACTCCTAACACCGTAGATAAAAAAAAAACGAGTGTGTTGTCGTGGCAGTTGGTGATCAAAGAAATAAAACAAAATAAAATCAATAAATAATAATGTCATAGACTTAAAGTCATACCTTTGAAGTCATAATGCATTGCAAGTGTTATTAGGGAATGTTGTGCTGTGTTTTCAAGCGCTTCAATGTGACAGCGGGTGCGTTCACGGAGATCAAGAGCAGCCGGAGATGAAGAGCAGCCGCCGCAGGGGAGGGATACCATGGTAAATAGGTTTCCTATTTATAGGTAAATAGGTTTCCTATTTACCATGGTATCTCTCCCCTGGGTGCGTTGTGTTTTGGTGAGCAGGAAAGCAGCGGGCGGGATGGCGAGCTTGTCCTGCTGCTCCAACACAAGCTACCTTAAGAGCCGGTACGATGCGGTCAATGGGTGAAGTTCGTCAGGAGTACTGCATAAAAAAAAAAAAAAACGAGTTGTTGTCGTGGCAGTTGGTGAGCAAAGAAATAAAACAAAATAAAATCAATAAATAATAATGTCATAGACTTAAAGTCATACCTTTGAAGTCATAATGCATTGCAAGTGTTATTAGGGAATGTTGTGCTGTGTTTTCAAGCGCTTCAATGTGACAGCGGGTGCGTTCACGGAGATCAAGAGCAGCCGCCGCAGGGGAGGGATACCATTTTACCTATTTACCATGGTATCTCTCCCCTGGGTGCGTTGTGTTTTGGTGAGCAGGAAAGCAGCGGGCGGGATGGCGAGCTTGTCCTGCTGCTCCAACACAAGCTACCTTAAGAGCCGGTACGATGCGGGCAATGGGTGAAGTTCGTCAGGAGTACTGCATAAAAAAAAAAAACGAGTGTGTTGTCGTGGCAGTTGGTGATCAAAGAAATAAAACAAAATAAAATCAATAAATAATAATGTCATAGACTTAAAGTCATACCTTTGAAGTCATAATGCATTGCAAGTGTTATTAGGGAATGTTGTGCTGTGTTTTCAAGCGCTTCAATGTGACAGCGGGTGCGTTCACGGAGATCAAGAGCAGCCGGAGATGAAGAGCAGCCGCCGCAGGGGAGGGATACCATGGTAAATAGGTTTCCTATTTACCATGGTATCTCTCCCCTGGGTGCGTTGTGTTTTGGTGAGCAGGAAAGCAGCGGGCGGGATGGCGAGCTTGTCCTGCTGCTCCAACACAAGCTACCTTAAGAGCCGGTACGATGCGGTCAATGGGTGAAGTTCGTCAGGAGTACTGCATAAAAAAAAAAACGAGTGTGTTGTCGTGGCAGTTGGTGATAAAAGAAATAAAACAAAATACAATCAATAAATAATAATGTCATAGACTTAAAGTCATACCTTTTAAGTCATAATGCATTGCAAGTGTTATTAGGGAATGTTGTGCTGTGTTTTCAAGCGCTTCAATGTGACAGCGGGTGCGTTCACGGAGATCAAGAGCAGCCGCCGCAGGGGAGGGATACCATGGTAAATAGGTTACCTATTTACCATGGTATCTCTCCCCTGGGTGCGTTGTGTTTTGGTGAGCAGGAAAGCAGCGGGCGGGATGGCGAGCTTGTCCTGCTGCTCCAACACAAGCTACCTTAAGAGCCGGTACGATGCGGGCAATGGGTGAAGTTCGTCAGGAGTACTGCATAAAAAAAAAAAAACGAGTGTGTTGTCGTGGCAGTTGATGATCAAAGAAATAAAACAAAATAAAATCAATAAATAATAATGTCATAGACTTAAAGTCATACCTTTGAAGTCATAATGCATTGCAAGTGTTATTAGGGAATGTTGTGCTGTGTTTTCAAGCGCTTCAATGTGACAGCGGGTGCGTTCACGGAGATCAAGAGCAGCCGGAGATGAAGAGCAGCCGCCGCAGGGGAGGGATACCATGGTAAATAGGTTTCCTATTTACCATGGTATCTCTCCCCTGGGTGCGTTGTGTTTTGGTGAGCAGGAAAGCAGCGGGCGGGATGGCGAGCTTGTCCTGCTGCTCCAACACAAGCTACCTTAAGAGCCGGTACGATGCGGGCAATGGGTGAAGTTCGTCAGGAGTACTGCATAAAAAAAAAAACGAGTGTGTTGTCGTGGCAGTTGGTGATAAAAGAAATAAAACAAAATACAATCAATAAATAATAATGTCATAGACTTAAAGTCATACCTTTTAAGTCATAATGCATTGCAAGTGTTATTAGGGAATGTTGTGCTGTGTTTTCAAGCGCTTCAATGTGACAGCGGGTGCGTTCACGGAGATCAAGAGCAGCCGCCGCAGGGGAGGGATACCATGGTAAATAGGAAAAAAAATAACAAAAAATTTGCGTGCCCCGGTAGCTAAATGGATGTTAAGATTTAGGATGGTATTTACTCGCGCATAGTTTTGAATGTCATTTCCGATTCTCTCCTTTAACATTTCTGAAGGGGACACTGTATTACTTAAAACGTGTCAACAGTGAGCAGTTACCTTGGGATTACACACCAGGTTCAGACGCATTGATTGGACTAATGTATCCGCAGGTTAACTAAGACTCATCGTTTCAACGGTGTCAGTAGTGCTCAACAGAAAAGAATGCATAAAGAAAAATATTGTATACTGGCCATGGGCTTTGGTTTTGCAGAGAGCCGTAACTATTATTTTCTGTTGAGCACTACTGACACCGTTGAAACGGTGAGTCTTAGGTCGCCTGCGGATACATTAGTACAATCAATGCTTCTGAACCTGGTGTGTAATCCCAAGGCAACTGCTCACTTTTAACACGTTTTAGTTCGTTAATTCACGTTTTAAGTAATACAGTGTCCCCTTCAGACATGTTAAAGGAGAGATTCGGGAATAACATTCAAAACTATGCGCGAGTAAATACCATCCTAACTCCTAACATCCAAAAAAAAAAAAAAAGAAAGAAAAAAAATAACAATAATATATATATATATATATATATATATATATATATATATATATATATATATATATATATATATATATATATATATATATATATATATGCGTGCCCCGGTAGCTAAATGCTTAGTTACGGCTCTGGGCAAAACCAAAGCCCATGGCCAGTATACAATATTTTTCTGTATGCATTCTTTTCAGTTGAGGACTTCTGACACCGTTGAAACGGTGAGTTTTAGGTCGCCTGCGGATACATTAGTACAATCAATGCTTCTGAACCTAGTGTGTAATCCCAAGGCAACTGCTCACTTTTAACACGTTTTAGTTCGTTAATTCACGTTTTAAGTAATACAGTGTCCCCTTCAGAAATGTTAAAGGATAGAATCGGAAATAACATTCAAAACTATGCGCGAGTAAATAACACCCTAACTCCTAACACCGTAGATAAAAAAAAAACGAGTGTGTTGTCGTGGCAGTTGGTGATCAAAGAAATAAAACAAAATAAAATCAATAAATAATAATGTCATAGACTTAAAGTCATACCTTTGAAGTCATAATGCATTGCAAGTGTTATTAGGGAATGTTGTGCTGTGTTTTCAAGCGCTTCAATGTGACAGCGGGTGCGTTCACGGAGATCAAGAGCAGCCGGAGATGAAGAGCAGCCGCCGCAGGGGAGGGATACCATGGTAAATAGGTTTCCTATTTATAGGTAAATAGGTTTCCTATTTACCATGGTATCTCTCCCCTGGGTGCGTTGTGTTTTGGTGAGCAGGAAAGCAGCGGGCGGGATGGCGAGCTTGTCCTGCTGCTCCAACACAAGCTACCTTAAGAGCCGGTACGATGCGGTCAATGGGTGAAGTTCGTCAGGAGTACTGCATAAAAAAAAAAAAAAAAACGAGTTGTTGTCGTGGCAGTTGGTGAGCAAAGAAATAAAACAAAATAAAATCAATAAATAATAATGTCATAGACTTAAAGTCATACCTTTGAAGTCATAATGCATTGCAAGTGTTATTAGGGAATGTTGTGCTGTGTTTTCAAGCGCTTCAATGTGACAGCGGGTGCGTTCACGGAGATCAAGAGCAGCCGCCGCAGGGGAGGGATACCATGGTAAATAGGTTACCTATTTACCATGGTATCTCTCCCCTGGGTGCGTTGTGTTTTGGTGAGCAGGAAAGCAGCGGGCGGGATGGCGAGCTTGTCCTGCTGCTCCAACACAAGCTACCTTAAGAGCCGGTACGATGCGGGCAATGGGTGAAGTTCGTCAGGAGTACTGCATAAAAAAAAAAAAACGAGTGTGTTGTCGTGGCAGTTGATGATCAAAGAAATAAAACAAAATAAAATCAATAAATAATAATGTCATAGACTTAAAGTCATACCTTTGAAGTCATAATGCATTGCAAGTGTTATTAGGGAATGTTGTGCTGTGTTTTCAAGCGCTTCAATGTGACAGCGGGTGCGTTCACGGAGATCAAGAGCAGCCGGAGATGAAGAGCAGCCGCCGCAGGGGAGGGATACCATGGTAAATAGGTTTCCTATTTACCATGGTATCTCTCCCCTGGGTGCGTTGTGTTTTGGTGAGCAGGAAAGCAGCGGGCGGGATGGCGAGCTTGTCCTGCTGCTCCAACACAAGCTACCTTAAGAGCCGGTACGATGCGGGCAATGGGTGAAGTTCGTCAGGAGTACTGCATAAAAAAAAAAACGAGTGTGTTGTCGTGGCAGTTGGTGATAAAAGAAATAAAACAAAATACAATCAATAAATAATAATGTCATAGACTTAAAGTCATACCTTTTAAGTCATAATGCATTGCAAGTGTTATTAGGGAATGTTGTGCTGTGTTTTCAAGCGCTTCAATGTGACAGCGGGTGCGTTCACGGAGATCAAGAGCAGCCGCCGCAGGGGAGGGATACCATGGTAAATAGGAAAAAAAATAACAAAAAATTTGCGTGCCCCGGTAGCTAAATGGATGTTAAGATTTAGGATGGTATTTACTCGCGCATAGTTTTGAATGTCATTTCCGATTCTCTCCTTTAACATTTCTGAAGGGGACACTGTATTACTTAAAACGTGTCAACAGTGAGCAGTTACCTTGGGATTACACACCAGGTTCAGACGCATTGATTGGACTAATGTATCCGCAGGTTAACTAAGACTCATCGTTTCAACGGTGTCAGTAGTGCTCAACAGAAAAGAATGCATAAAGAAAAATATTGTATACTGGCCATGGGCTTTGGTTTTGCAGAGAGCCGTAACTATTATTTTCTGTTGAGCACTACTGACACCGTTGAAACGGTGAGTCTTAGGTCGCCTGCGGATACATTAGTACAATCAATGCTTCTGAACCTGGTGTGTAATCCCAAGGCAACTGCTCACTTTTAACACGTTTTAGTTCGTTAATTCACGTTTTAAGTAATACAGTGTCCCCTTCAGACATGTTAAAGGAGAGATTCGGGAATAACATTCAAAACTATGCGCGAGTAAATACCATCCTAACTCCTAACATCCAAAAAAAAAAAAAAAGAAAGAAAAAAAATAACAATAATATATATATATATATATATATATATATATATATATATATATATATATATATATATATATATATATATATATATATATATATATTTGCGTGCCCCGGTAGCTAAATGCTTAGTTACGGCTCTGGGCAAAACCAAAGCCCATGGCCAGTATACAATATTTTTCTGTATGCATTCTTTTCAGTTGAGGACTTCTGACACCGTTGAAACGGTGAGTTTTAGGTCGCCTGCGGATACATTAGTACAATCAATGCTTCTGAACCTAGTGTGTAATCCCAAGGCAACTGCTCACTTTTAACACGTTTTAGTTCGTTAATTCACGTTTTAAGTAATACAGTGTCCCCTTCAGAAATGTTAAAGGATAGAATCGGAAATAACATTCAAAACTATGCGCGAGTAAATAACACCCTAACTCCTAACACCGTAGATAAAAAAAAAACGAGTGTGTTGTCGTGGCAGTTGGTGATCAAAGAAATAAAACAAAATAAAATCAATAAATAATAATGTCATAGACTTAAAGTCATACCTTTGAAGTCATAATGCATTGCAAGTGTTATTAGGGAATGTTGTGCTGTGTTTTCAAGCGCTTCAATGTGACAGCGGGTGCGTTCACGGAGATCAAGAGCAGCCGGAGATGAAGAGCAGCCGCCGCAGGGGAGGGATACCATGGTAAATAGGTTTCCTATTTATAGGTAAATAGGTTTCCTATTTACCATGGTATCTCTCCCCTGGGTGCGTTGTGTTTTGGTGAGCAGGAAAGCAGCGGGCGGGATGGCGAGCTTGTCCTGCTGCTCCAACACAAGCTACCTTAAGAGCCGGTACGATGCGGTCAATGGGTGAAGTTCGTCAGGAGTACTGCATAAAAAAAAAAAAAAACGAGTTGTTGTCGTGGCAGTTGGTGAGCAAAGAAATAAAACAAAATAAAATCAATAAATAATAATGTCATAGACTTAAAGTCATACCTTTGAAGTCATAATGCATTGCAAGTGTTATTAGGGAATGTTGTGCTGTGTTTTCAAGCGCTTCAATGTGACAGCGGGTGCGTTCACGGAGATCAAGAGCAGCCGGAGATGAAGAGCAGCCGCCGCAGGGGAGGGATACCATGGTAAATAGGTTTCCTATTTACCATGGTATCTCTCCCCTGGGTGCGTTGTGTTTTGGTGAGCAGGAAAGCAGCGGGCGGGATGGCGAGCTTGTCCTGCTGCTCCAACACAAGCTACCTTAAGAGCCGGTACGATGCGGGCAATGGGTGAAGTTCGTCAGGAGTACTGCATAAAAAAAAAAACGAGTGTGTTGTCGTGGCAGTTGGTGATCAAAGAAATAAAACAAAATAAAATCAATAAATAATAATGTCATAGACTTAAAGTCATACCTTTGAAGTCATAATGCATTGCAAGTGTTATTAGGGAATGTTGTGCTGTGTTTTCAAGCGCTTCAATGTGACAGCGGGTGCGTTCACGGAGATCAAGAGCAGCCGGAGATGAAGAGCAGCCGCCGCAGGGGAGGGATACCATGGTAAATAGGTTTTGAATGTCATTTACCATGGTATCTCTCCCCTGGGTGCGTTGTGTTTTGGTGAGCAGGAAAGCAGCGGGCGGGATGGCGAGCTTGTCCTGCTGCTCCAACACAAGCTACCTTAAGAGCCGGTACGATGCGGTCAATGGGTGAAGTTCGTCAGGAGTACTGCATAAAAAAAAAAAACGAGTGTGTTGTCGTGGCAGTTGGTGATAAAAGAAATAAAACAAAATACAATCAATAAATAATAATGTCATAGACTTAAAGTCATACCTTTTAAGTCATAATGCATTGCAAGTGTTATTAGGGAATGTTGTGCTGTGTTTTCAAGCGCTTCAATGTGACAGCGGGTGCGTTCACGGAGATCAAGAGCAGCCGCCGCAGGGGAGGGATACCATGGTAAATAGGAAAAAAAATAACAAAAAATTTGCGTGCCCCGGTAGCTAAATGGATGTTAAGATTTAGGATGGTATTTACTCGCGCATAGTTTTGAATGTCATTTCCGATTCTCTCCTTTAACATTTCTGAAGGGGACACTGTATTACTTAAAACGTGTCAACAGTGAGCAGTTACCTTGGGATTACACACCAGGTTCAGACGCATTGATTGGACTAATGTATCCGCAGGTTAACTAAGACTCATCGTTTCAACGGTGTCAGTAGTGCTCAACAGAAAAGAATGCATAAAGAAAAATATTGTATACTGGCCATGGGCTTTGGTTTTGCAGAGAGCCGTAACTATTATTTTCTGTTGAGCACTACTGACACCGTTGAAACGGTGAGTCTTAGGTCGCCTGCGGATACATTAGTACAATCAATGCTTCTGAACCTGGTGTGTAATCCCAAGGCAACTGCTCACTTTTAACACGTTTTAGTTCGTTAATTCACGTTTTAAGTAATACAGTGTCCCCTTCAGACATGTTAAAGGAGAGATTCGGGAATAACATTCAAAACTATGCGCGAGTAAATACCATCCTAACTCCTAACATCCAAAAAAAAAAAAAAAGAAAGAAAAAAAATAACAATAATATATATATATATATATATATATATATATATATATATATATATATATATATATATATATATATATATATATATATATATATTTGCGTGCCCCGGTAGCTAAATGCTTAGTTACGGCTCTGGGCAAAACCAAAGCCCATGGCCAGTATACAATATTTTTCTGTATGCATTCTTTTCAGTTGAGGACTTCTGACACCGTTGAAACGGTGAGTTTTAGGTCGCCTGCGGATACATTAGTACAATCAATGCTTCTGAACCTAGTGTGTAATCCCAAGGCAACTGCTCACTTTTAACACGTTTTAGTTCGTTAATTCACGTTTTAAGTAATACAGTGTCCCCTTCAGAAATGTTAAAGGATAGAATCGGAAATAACATTCAAAACTATGCGCGAGTAAATAACACCCTAACTCCTAACACCGTAGATAAAAAAAAAACGAGTGTGTTGTCGTGGCAGTTGGTGATCAAAGAAATAAAACAAAATAAAATCAATAAATAATAATGTCATAGACTTAAAGTCATACCTTTGAAGTCATAATGCATTGCAAGTGTTATTAGGGAATGTTGTGCTGTGTTTTCAAGCGCTTCAATGTGACAGCGGGTGCGTTCACGGAGATCAAGAGCAGCCGGAGATGAAGAGCAGCCGCCGCAGGGGAGGGATACCATGGTAAATAGGTTTCCTATTTACCATGGTATCTCTCCCCTGGGTGCGTTGTGTTTTGGTGAGCAGGAAAGCAGCGGGCGGGATGGCGAGCTTGTCCTGCTGCTCCAACACAAGCTACCTTAAGAGCCGGTACGATGCGGTCAATGGGTGAAGTTCGTCAGGAGTACTGCATAAAAAAAAAAAACGAGTGTGTTGTCGTGGCAGTTGGTGATAAAAGAAATAAAACAAAATACAATCAATAAATAATAATGTCATAGACTTAAAGTCATACCTTTTAAGTCATAATGCATTGCAAGTGTTATTAGGGAATGTTGTGCTGTGTTTTCAAGCGCTTCAATGTGACAGCGGGTGCGTTCACGGAGATCAAGAGCAGCCGGAGATGAAGAGCAGCCGCCGCAGGGGAGGGATACCATGGTAAATAGGTTTCCTATTTACCATGGTATCTCTCCCCTGGGTGCGTTGTGTTTTGGTGAGCAGGAAAGCAGCGGGCGGGATGGCGAGCTTGTCCTGCTGCTCCAACACAAGCTACCTTAAGAGCCGGTACGATGCGGTCAATGGGTGAAGTTCGTCAGGAGTACTGCATAAAAAAAAAAACGAGTGTGTTGTCGTGGCAGTTGGTGATAAAAGAAATAAAACAAAATACAATCAATAAATAATAATGTCATAGACTTAAAGTCATACCTTTTAAGTCATAATGCATTGCAAGTGTTATTAGGGAATGTTGTGCTGTGTTTTCAAGCGCTTCAATGTGACAGCGGGTGCGTTCACGGAGATCAAGAGCAGCCGCCGCAGGGGAGGGATACCATGGTAAATAGGTTACCTATTTACCATGGTTACCTATTTACCATGGTATCTCTCCCCTGGGTGCGTTGTGTTTTGGTGAGCAGGAAAGCAGCGGGCGGGATGGCGAGCTTGTCCTGCTGCTCCAACACAAGCTACCTTAAGAGCCGGTACGATGCGGGCAATGGGTGAAGTTCGTCAGGAGTACTGCATAAAAAAAAAAAAACGAGTGTGTTGTCGTGGCAGTTGATGATCAAAGAAATAAAACAAAATAAAATCAATAAATAATAATGTCATAGACTTAAAGTCATACCTTTGAAGTCATAATGCATTGCAAGTGTTATTAGGGAATGTTGTGCTGTGTTTTCAAGCGCTTCAATGTGACAGCGGGTGCGTTCACGGAGATCAAGAGCAGCCGGAGATCAAGAGCAGCCGCCGCAGGGGAGGGATACCATGGTAAATAGGTTTCCTATTTACCATGGTATCTCTCCCCTGGGTGCGTTGTGTTTTGGTGAGCAGGAAAGCAGCGGGCGGGATGGCGAGCTTGTCCTGCTGCTCCAACACAAGCTACCTTAAGAGCCGGTACGATGCGGGCAATGGGTGAAGTTCGTCAGGAGTACTGCATAAAAAAAAAAACGAGTGTGTTGTCGTGGCAGTTGGTGATAAAAGAAATAAAACAAAATACAATCAATAAATAATAATGTCATAGACTTAAAGTCATACCTTTTAAGTCATAATGCATTGCAAGTGTTATTAGGGAATGTTGTGCTGTGTTTTCAAGCGCTTCAATGTGACAGCGGGTGCGTTCACGGAGATCAAGAGCAGCCGCCGCAGGGGAGGGATACCATGGTAAATAGGTTACCTATTTACCATGGTATCTCTCCCCTGGGTGCGTTGTGTTTTGGTGAGCAGGAAAGCAGCGGGCGGGATGGCGAGCTTGTCCTGCTGCTCCAACACAAGCTACCTTAAGAGCCGGTACGATGCGGGCAATGGGTGAAGTTCGTCAGGAGTACTGCATAAAAAAAAAAACGAGTGTGTTGTCGTGGCAGTTGGTGATCAAAGAAATAAAACAAAATAAAATCAATAAATAATAATGTCATAGACTTAAAGTCATACCTTTGAAGTCATAATGCATTGCAAGTGTTATTAGGGAATGTTGTGCTGTGTTTTCAAGCGCTTCAATGTGACAGCGGGTGCGTTCACGGAGATCAAGAGCAGCCGGAGATGAAGAGCAGCCGCCGCAGGGGAGGGATACCATGGTAAATAGGTTTCCTATTTATAGGTAAATAGGTTTCCTATTTACCATGGTATCTCTCCCCTGGGTGCGTTGTGTTTTGGTGAGCAGGAAAGCAGCGGGCGGGATGGCGAGCTTGTCCTGCTGCTCCAACACAAGCTACCTTAAGAGCCGGTACGATGCGGTCAATGGGTGAAGTTCGTCAGGAGTACTGCATAAAAAAAAAAAAAAACGAGTTGTTGTCGTGGCAGTTGGTGAGCAAAGAAATAAAACAAAATAAAATCAATAAATAATAATGTCATAGACTTAAAGTCATACCTTTGAAGTCATAATGCATTGCAAGTGTTATTAGGGAATGTTGTGCTGTGTTTTCAAGCGCTTCAATGTGACAGCGGGTGCGTTCACGGAGATCAAGAGCAGCCGGAGATGAAGAGCAGCCGCCGCAGGGGAGGGATACCATGGTAAATAGGTTTCCTATTTACCATGGTATCTCTCCCCTGGGTGCGTTGTGTTTTGGTGAGCAGGAAAGCAGCGGGCGGGATGGCGAGCTTGTCCTGCTGCTCCAACACAAGCTACCTTAAGAGCCGGTACGATGCGGGCAATGGGTGAAGTTCGTCAGGAGTACTGCATAAAAAAAAAAACGAGTGTGTTGTCGTGGCAGTTGGTGATCAAAGAAATAAAACAAAATAAAATCAATAAATAATAATGTCATAGACTTAAAGTCATACCTTTGAAGTCATAATGCATTGCAAGTGTTATTAGGGAATGTTGTGCTGTGTTTTCAAGCGCTTCAATGTGACAGCGGGTGCGTTCACGGAGATCAAGAGCAGCCGGAGATCAAGAGCAGCCGCCGCAGGGGAGGGATACCATGGTAAATAGGTTTCCTATTTACCATGGTATCTCTCCCCTGGGTGCGTTGTGTTTTGGTGAGCAGGAAAGCAGCGGGCGGGATGGCGAGCTTGTCCTGCTGCTCCAACACAAGCTACCTTAAGAGCCGGTACGATGCGGGCAATGGGTGAAGTTCGTCAGGAGTACTGCATAAAAAAAAAAAAAAACGAGTTGTTGTCGTGGCAGTTGGTGAGCAAAGAAATAAAAGAAAATAAAATCAATAAATAATAATGTCATAGACTTAAAGTCATACCTTTGAAGTCATAATGCATTGCAAGTGTTATTAGGGAATGTTGTGCTGTGTTTTCAAGCGCTTCAATGTGACAGCGGGTGCGTTCACGGAGATCAAGAGCAGCCGGAGATGAAGAGCAGCCGCCGCAGGGGAGGGATACCATGGTAAATAGGTTTCCTATTTACCATGGTATCTCTCCCCTGGGTGCGTTGTGTTTTGGTGAGCAGGAAAGCAGCGGGCGGGATGGCGAGCTTGTCCTGCTGCTCCAACACAAGCTACCTTAAGAGCCGGTACGATGCGGTCAATGGGTGAAGTTCGTCAGGAGTACTGCATAAAAAAAAAAAAAACGAGTTGTTGTCGTGGCAGTTGGTGAGCAAAGAAATAAAACAAAATAAAATCAATAAATAATAATGTCATAGACTTAAAGTCATACCTTTGAAGTCATAATGCATTGCAAGTGTTATTAGGGAATGTTGTGCTGTGTTTTCAAGCGCTTCAATGTGACAGCGGGTGCGTTCACGGAGATCAAGAGCAGCCGGAGATCAAGAGCAGCCGCCGCAGGGGAGGGATACCATGGTAAATAGGTTACCTATTTACCATGGTATCTCTCCCCTGGGTGCGTTGTGTTTTGGTGAGCAGGAAAGCAGCGGGCGGGATGGCGAGCTTGTCCTGCTGCTCCAACACAAGCTACCTTAAGAGCCGGTATACCGCTAGCTACCATATACACATAGATACGAATGCATAGTAGTATACTGGCCAAGGGCGTTGGTTTTGCCCAGAGCCGTAACTAAGCTTTTAGCTACCGGGGCATGCAAATATATATATATATATATATATATATATATATATATATATATATATATATATATATCTTGCATGCACCTCCGGGATGAAGCAACCGGAGGTGGATGGAAAGACTCCATATCGTAGCTAGCGGGGCACGCAAGACTCCATATCGGAGCTACCGGGGCATGCAATTATATATATATATATATATATATATATATATATATATATATATATATATATATATATATATATATATATAAATTATTGTTATTTTTTTTTCTTTTTTCTTTTTTTTTGGATGTTAGGAGTTAGGATGGTATTTACTCGCGCATAGGTTTGAATGTTATTTCCGAATCTCTCCTTTAACATGTCTGAAGGGGACACTGTATTACTTAAAACGTGAATTAATGTCTTAAATCGTGTTAAAAGTGAGCAGTTACCTTGGGATTGCACACCAGGTTCAGACGCAATGATTGGACTTATGTATCCGCAGGCGACCTGAGACTCACCGTTTCAACGGTGTCAGGAGTGCTCAACAGAAAAGAATGCATAGAGAAAAATATTGTATACTGGCCAAGGGCGTTGGTTTTGCCCAGAGCCGTAACTAAGCTTTTAGCTACCGGGGTATGCAAATATATATATATATTGCATGCACCTCCGGAATGAAGCAACCGGAGGTGGATGGAAAGACTCCATATCGTAGCTAGCGGGGCATGCAAGACTCTATATCGGAGCTACCGGGGCATGCAATTATTTATATATATATATATATATATATATATATATATATATATATATATATATATATATATATATATATATATAAATTGCATGGATCTCCGGAATGAAGCAACCGGAGGTGGATGGAAAGACTCAATATTGCAGCTACAGCATACAAACATTCTAAAAGTTATAAACAAAATAGGTGTATTTTTTCTTCCAATACCTCTCAGTTAATTATTATTATTTGTTTTGTTAATTCAATACAATCTTGGTAGCGATATATATAATTGTTATTTTTTTTTCTTTTTTTTTTTTTTTTGGATGTTAATAGTTAGGATGGTATTTACTCGCGCATAGTTTTGTATGTTATTTCCGAATTTCTCCTTAGACATGTCTGAAGGGGACACTGTATTACTTAAAACGTGAATTAACGTATTAAAACGTGTTAACTGTGAGCAGTTACCTTGGGATTACACACCAGGTTCAGACGCATTGAATGGACTAATGTATCCGCAGGCGACCTAAGACTCACCGTTTCAACGGTGTCAGTAGTGCTCAACAGAAAATAATGCATACAGAAAAATATTGTATACTGGCCATGGGCTTTGGTTTTGCCCAGCGCCGTAACTAAGCATTTAGCTACCGGGGCATGCAAATATATATATATATATATTGCATGTACCTCCGGAATGAAGCAACCGGAGGTGGATGGAAAGACTCAATATTGCAACTACCGGGGCATGCAAGACTCCATATCGTAGATACCGGGGCATGCAATTATATATATATATATATATATATATATATATATATATATATATATATATATATATATATATATATATAGTATTGTTATTTTTTTTCTTTTTTCTTTTTTTTTTTTGATGTTAAGAGTTAGGATTGTATTTACTCGCGCATAGTTTTGAATGTTATTTCCGAATCTCTCCTTTAACATGTCTGAAGGGGACACTGTATTAATAAAAACGTGAATTAACAATTGCACAGCACCCCCATCACCCCCCCCCCCCCCCCCGCAAAAAATTTAAAAAAAAATGCTCAAACCCGATGCCCGATTTTAACCATTTTTATGTAAACATTAAGCTAGCTTTCTAACATTACCAGATATTTCATCACAAACAGTTCTACGCCAGATTGTCACAATCAAGAGAGCTGCAAACAGCACTTTACAGGCAAGAGTCTCTTATCGACAGACATCTACACCTGCACTAACCTGAGCGTTTGAAATGGAAGGATCGTCACACTCTTGTGCTGTTCGTAACATTCTGAACTACAGAAGAGTCAGGTTCGGTTTCTGTTGATGTCTCTGGCGTTGGAGGTTTAGCTTTTTTGTTGTAGAAAAACTCCAAACGTAGCTGTATTTTTGCCATTTTAACAGGGCTCAAATTCACTCCGTTTTAGCACATATTTTCGCTGACTGAAAAAGTGAAAGTCACACACGAGAACAAATATAACGGTGAAGGGTCTTAGACACTCTTTGTTATGTTATTATGTTTTGAAAGTTTGAAATAAACTGCGCATTTTTAAATAATAAACCCTGGCAACAGTGGCGTAGCCAGGATTTTTTTTCGGGAGAGGGTGGCAATGGTAACTTTTTTAAGGTGAATAGTCACAGTGGTGAAATTGGCAACCTGATTTCTTATTAGTGCATTGACGTTTTATTGTCGAAAAATAAAGAACTTTTTTTAAAAAAAAGAAGATCCAATAACCAAATACACTGTTGTGCAAAATAGTTAAAAAGAGAGATTCAGTTCAGAACACTTCCGTTTAAAAACAAAAAAGGAAATACGAAGCAAAGGACTTGAACTTTTAACATGCGCATCAAATTTCACATTTTGATAATAAATAACTATATATAATTTCATTCGTACTTATGGTTGTTCATTTCACATTTGGTGTTCAAAGCAAAGCAAACCATTTTATTTAATTTCACAAATCCTGACTAATGTAATTACTCTTTGACTGACGCAGGACTGCCGATGGTACCTAATCTTCTGGAGGTTTGGGAGAGGAGGGACTTGTGCACACAGTTGCATTAACTACATTGACTACAGCGCATTTAAACACACAAAAAAATGTACAAACAGCTGATCCAACAAAAAACTTGGGTTGATTGACAGCAAATCCAACCACTCATTTTTTTTGGTATCACACTGCACTGACATTCGCTGACGGACACGTTGTAGCCTAAACAAATAATCAGAATGAAAACAAGTAGGTAACCGAACTCAGGAATTGAAACAGTTTTGCCGGTTTTCTCTCAGCAGCGTCCAGAACTGCTTTCATTCTGATTTATTTCTTTAGTTATTCAATTAATAACAGGTTGTACATTTACCACCACTCCATCTCCAAGACCTGGATGGACTTGGTTACCGTCCCTTGATGAAGCTGGCTGCACAATCCGTGAAAAATGATAATCTTATTAGTAGGCTGGCTGCTGGAGAGGTCAGCTGGCAATAAGATATGTCATGAGGCGAGTGCATTCTATGTAAATACATAGGCTACTCATTACATAGTAGATGTCCTCTACCACATCTATATGTGTAGTAGCTAGGCTACATAGCATATACAGTAATCATAGCCTATATGTTTCATGCATCTGTGTTTGGGGTTGAGCAAGTACAGCTTGCTTATGTATTCTCATTGGTTGATAGCAACGCGGTAAATAAAAAGTTCTTTCCGTGAGCGAAAAGAAAAATCAGCGCCGCCCATGCCACGTCCGCCCCGCTATAATGGGAAGCGAAAAATATAACAATATTGCAATTTCTTACACATGTTTCAGTGTGAACGATCCTAACACATTGTTTAAGCCACTGCCTGGCAGAAATCTGGGGGGGCACGTGACCAGGCGTGCCCCCCCTATGCGTCGACACTAACCCCGCCCCATTTAAATGATTTGGTTAGCCCCACCTCTTTAAATTATTTTGTTAACTCCACCCACTTTTAATGATTTGGTTAGCCCCACCCACTTTAAAATAGGCCGTGCATTAATAAAGTAATGCCCCCATACTTGTAACTATGCACTGCTCCAAGTTACTTTTTATTTATAACTCGCTATTAGCAAAAACAACCAGCTGTTGAGAAATTATGCTCTATAATCATCCTCCATTGGGACAATATAGACATGCATTGTTGCCAACCAAAGCACCAACTACATACAGTCAGCATTCGGTTATCCGTTACCCAGATACAGGTTAGTCGCGTTTTACCGCCCTGCATTAAGAATAAAATCAATCCCCATTTTATATATATACTGTATGTAAATAATGTCACAATTGAATGCACTTACCCGTCACACATGATTTCCGACTCCGTCTCCAGTTTTCTGATACAAAGCCCATCTATTCAGTGTTACAATGTACTTGTTATCTGTCACAACCCACTTTTTTTTTTCTCCCATGCCAAATCAGTCTGTCTTTATTGTGCAGTTACACAGCACTTCCTCCAATTTCACAAGACGAAAATGCAGCAAAAACAAAGTGAACTAGAAGCTACGCTAATGTAAAAGTCATTAAACAGTTTTAGATACTGTGATGCATTTTTATATTTCTTTTTAAATCTGTGATCTTTAGTTGCTTTTGTGCATTTTCATTTGCAAGTGAACTGTGACATTAGGGCCTTATCGAGCACTATGTTCTGCAATTTTAAATACTGGCTTTGGATACTGTTATAATTGTGGAAACTGGTGTTTTTTTTTAAATCTTTTGCTAAATTGCATTGCTTTTTGCCTTTTACGCAGTTCTGTGCATGGGTAACAGTGCCGTTTCTAGGTATAAGCGACATAAGCGACTGCTTAGGGCCCCCTGCCGCTAGGGGCCCCCCTAGCAATAAATAAATAAATAAATATATTTTCTTTTAAATTGATTTTCATAAATAATCACAGTGATCAGTTTTCAAATAATTTACAGATTTTGTTAGTGAGTGAGTCATGCCCAGGGCCATCATGGAATCATGCATCATTCATCAGCCTTTTGAATGAAAACTATTAAGTAGCATACTGTAACGTTAGTCACAATGGCAGAGACAAATGAAGAAGAAGACAATAGGAGGGGATGGGGCGTCCAGTATTTTCATATCTCAAAGGTGGCAACCCTATTCCAGACTTTGTTTTCACTGCCTTTTGTTAATAAAAGATGATGTTGCTGCTAACAGGTCCCTCTTTATTCTTTACGTCTTTATTTGTTCATTGTATGTTTGCTCGTACATATGTGTGCTCATACAAACATTTACAAGACAGTAGGCTTAAGCCTATGTTGGTTTGATGTCGTGCCAAGTGGAGTGGGCTACAGTGAAGGGAGGCCCCCAAATCAAATCCTGCTTAGGGCCCCCAAAAGGCTAGAAACGGCCCTGATGGGTAACATTTTGATATCATTTTGCTGTTGGGCCGTTAATGGGGAAATTTACGTACTGCTACAATACATACCAGATTTCAAAGTATGTACTGTATTACAGTTCACGTGTCCACAGTCATCTCTTTTGGCAAGTGATATTTTCAGAATCATATCATTCTGAATTAAAATACTTCTATTGAAAATATAGTACTGTTCCAACAAAACCAACTACAGTACATCTAAATGGAAGCCTACGTATTTTAAAACACAGTCCTTTCAGCTATGTATTTTTGACATTGTATCTTTTTTGTGTTCCCTGAAAAAACTGACAAGGGTTGGAACGGGCCAAAATAAAATAATCAGATATGTGTCACACTCGTTTAACTGTCACTGAAGTCAAATTTTTATAGGGTCGGATATGTGAGTGTTGACTGCAGGGTTGGCTGATTTAAATCAAGTCGATTGAAGTCACTGATTTAAATCAATAAGTAAATCACTTGATTTAAAAACAAAAAACATTCATTTAAATCATTTTTTCATTTCCTACCTATTTTATATAGTTTCTCAAGGAAAATACATGAAAAGTATGTTTTAAAAACCTTTTATTAACAGAAACATCTTAAACTGTTACTGTCTATAAACTAAAACTCTTAGGGCTGTATTCTGATCACAGTGCAAATGCAAGTGCAAACGCAAAAGGAGTTTGCCCCAGATTCTGTGGCGCATAAATGGAGGGAAAATGTAAAAAAATACTACAATGAAATGGTATTCTGAAGACTTGCCTCGTCTTGCCCTGTTATAGAGCGCCTGCCCCATCATTAACATATTCACTGAAGCGATTCTGATGACAGTGCAATGGGGTCCCAAATAGACAATTGAGCACTGTGTTAAGACCCACTGAAACCGGGTTTATTTAGTGGTGCAATCAGGAACTTTAACAATTGAACACACTTGTACTGTAGCTGGTAAATAGAACAGAAGAGCAGCTTCTGAACTCAGGTCAAAGCACCTTAGCACATAGTTATTGAGTAATTGGAACATGAGCCACTCGGAATGATTACAAACATCTCAAAAGGTATTACAATTTCACTTGAAGCTGCTTACATAAATAAGGGACATTACAGGACTTACAAGAAATGTGTGAGATATAAACAAAAAGGATTTTACCCTTTTTAAAGTTGATTTTTAATGATGTGCTGTTTAGTTAGGTCAGATGTGTTATCCGGGATCGTCTCTCGAACACAAGTCAAGGTGATGGGACCTGTTGCTTTAGTAAAACAGCTAGAGTAAATATAAGTCTTGGCTCTCTGTCAAGAAAAGCAAAAACAAAATCAGAATTTAGCAGTCTCATTGGCAGGCATGTCAAGTCTCACTCCTAAAAGAAAGCACATGACCATGTATATTAAAGGCATATTCCTAAATTGTAATCCTCATTTTTTACCTTGACCTCTGCCAAGGACATTATATGACATTTGACACTTAAGCAAGACATCTCACAAGTGCAGACATACCCCCAAAATGTTTTCCGTTTCAGAGGAAAATACAACTGCAGTTCAGAAAAGACATTTGTTCATCCCCCAAAACTAGGTATGTTAACTCATCTTGTAGCCTAGTTGTAGTTTCTGTGCAGTAGGTAAACTGCTGTATATCTGCAATTTGTACTGAACTTTCTCTTTAGTATAATTGCTAGTTTTGTTAAAATAAAAAAAAAAACATGTTACCACCCAGTATTGTACCATAACCTCTACGTTTTGTAAGGTTTCTGACCTTTTGAGAGGAGCCCTAAACTAAGGTGTTATATAACCCCCTGCACCCTGCTTGTGGCTCAGTGTTGAGCTATGAAGATGAGGTCACTGCTGCTTGTCTGCCTGATTGTGGTCACACTGACTGTGGCTATTGCTGCCCCCAAGCAAGAGGGGTCTGAAACGGGCAAAGGAAAAAAGGTTGGTAGAAAGAAAATGTATATTAAAGAAACAGCACAGCTTACAAAAGGCCTGCAATGTTGTTCTTGTCTATTTTGTTTTGTTTTAAATAAATGACTATTATGATACATTAGAAAATATCGCTTTAAACTGTTTGCTGACAGGGTTTTGCTGGGGATGTTAACTAAAGGTTGGCTGTTTAAAAGTAAATGAAGAGTCTTGTTCTTGAAAGGACATTTCACACATTTCTATTGGAATTAAGCTGGGCAAGAGAAGAAAATCCACATTTTTACAGGCTTTATGGTTTATTTGCCATTTCTGAATTTGTCAAACAGAAGTTTAAAAATGCACTTAGTGACCATACTTGGAATACTATGTTGCTTCTGGTCCCTGCACTACAAAAAAGATAATGCGTCCCTGAAGAGATTAATCAGACGGGTCTTATGAAGATCTGTTACAGGAATAATGTAACTGTAGTCACTACTTAAAGCACAGCACTAACACCAGACCAGAGGACACCAATTGGTGGAGACATACTACACAGAGGTTGGTGATGGTATGGAATGGGTTACCGAGACATGTTGTTGATGCTGAATCACTGGGATCCTTTAAGACCAGACCTGACCAGGTTTTGAGATCAATCAGCTACTAGGAACCAGATAAGCACTTGTATATATTTTTGTGTTCAGATTTGAAAGCATAGTAGCACACGGGAAAACGGAAGCATGTCGTACGTGGAGTGGAAATGCATTTTAACAACAGTTTTAAAATGCAGGTGCATTTAATGAGGACTGTAGCAGATCTGTCTAAATACTGCACACGTGCTATATGGTCATCTTCCTTATTCCTTACTTTAACCCAGTTTAGAACAACTGAATAGATCCTGCAGTTTTTACATAAAGCATCTCGAAATGTATTATTGCATAAATAGTAATAACAGGTTGTAGCAATGCAGTGTTACAAAGGGATTTATAATGTCTTTTAATTACTTAATAGTATGACACGAGGCTTGATACTAGTAATGTAAACATTTTGTTTTTCGTAAAAACCGTATTCCTGGATAAGAATTGTCAAAACCTTTAAATTGTAGATGTTTTATAAATTGGTCCTCGAACTAAAGTGTGGCCTACAGTTTTATGTTTGTCTGAAAAAAAACAACTACAATTGGTATTTTTAATAATCATTAACATGTTCATTATTTCAATATACAAACATGCAGTATTTTGCAATTATTTAAATCCAATCTTCTCCACTGCAGTTAAACTATGGTTGTTTTTCCTATGCACTTGACAGTGGTGGTGGGTGTTTTTGCCAAAAACTGCTTTAAGTGTGTGATGCAGTGTTGTAAGATTTATTGACATTATGTTGATAATCAGAACAACAGGGTTCACTAACCTCGACTAGGTCAGGGTTAACACAGTTGAGCTCAGATGAAACAGCCCATTTGCAATGTACAGTACTGGGTGGCTATTGGTCATTCAGCAGTGTGATGCAAATACCTGCAGTTACCACAAAGCGCTGACCTGAGCACACTTGCTCATTTGCTATTCTAGTTTTCTCCCTGGGATGCTCGTACTTAAATATTTAATATAAATGGACTTTAGTTGGTATATAGGGGGCTGGTGTCTATAGAGTTAACACAAACTGTTTTACAATTTCTGAAAATGAAATTAAGAAGTTGTGAGCGATGGGGATATAAATAGGCCCAATAAATCCCACACCTGCCGCACACCTTCTGTGAATGATGCAATTGTCAGCAAATGATTTACTGACCATCCCAATATAATTTAGGAGCAAAAGAAACATCTGTAATTGGCGTAATTACAGGGATTAATTATAGCATTGTTTCTTTACCGAATATCTCAATCGTCCTGCCTGGGGACAGACGTGAAGTTATGTATATATACATTTAGTGTGCCCAATTATTTTACCCCCGATTTTCTCCCCAATTTGGAATGTCCAATTATTTTTTCTCCTCATCGCAGCAATTCCTTACACAGCTCAGGAGATCCAAAGGTTCAGTGGGCGTCCTCCGATCCCACAACCAAACTATTATCCTCTTTTACACCCAGGAACTCGAGAGCGGATGTCAGCGAGCTACTGACCTCTGGAGGACAAAGGCCAGCCCTGCAGGTGTCCGCTTTTGAGCTCACAGGGCGCCTGGCCAGCAGGGTTCACTGTAGCGCAATGAGGAGAAACAGTCCCTTTTGTTTTTGCTTCCCTAACCCACGGGAGTGCCAGAGCCAATGTTACGCTCCCTTTGGAATTCACAGCGAAGACCGACAACTTTGCACAGCCAGGACGCGAACCTGTGCTGTATGACCACACAACCACGCTTTTACCAGGTGAGCCACTCGAGGACCCCCTGATAGTGTTTTTGAGGTTAAGATTCATTTAAAAGTTATAACTAGCTCTTTATTTTATATATATATATATATATATATATATATATATATATATATATATATATATATATATATATATTGCACCAGGATGACTGAACAAAAGGAAAAGTGAAACGAAGAAACTGTAAAAAATGACGACTGGACACCAACCACTAAAAGCTGGTAATTTTAAACTTTAAAGAGATAGTTTATACCCTCTAAGCGGGCAATTTCTAATCTCTTTATTCATGCCACTGTCTGGTGCTCCAAGGGAGACTACAGTTGGAATTTTATACCAGCTCTGTTATCCCCAGCTGGGGATGAAATCCATTGCGAAGGGGATGAAGTGGAGGTGGCTGTACACACACACACACAATTTGTTACAAACTGTTTATCCAATTGACAGGAAACTTAGCATCAACATTATAGAGTATACATTAATGATAATATACAAGATTGTGAATGTCACACAGTTTTACATACATCTGGATAATCCCTCATCAGACTGTGATTAAACATTTCATTGCTAATTCTTATTCTATCCTGTACATACTGTTGATATGTCATGTTCATCGTTTAGAGTTTACGTGGCAGGAGATGTATATGTATTGTAAAAGATCTTCACCCACTCGGGTTCGTTGCCCCTTTAAAAATAGACCCGGCACACAGAAATGGATTTTAAGCGCTGGTGCGCTATTTTTAATCAACACAAAAATTAAACAAAACACACAAAATAAACACCTAGCTCGGTACGAGCACTAACTAACACACAGGAACACCCTGGCTAACACGGGACAGCTACACTGTTTCCCCGTCCTTACAAAACACACTGGTTTTATACAGCACTTACTTTTTAGCTCATGACTGCCAGGAAGCAGAGCACACCTTTCTGCCTCCTTCTCCTCAGCAGCCTTGAGCAGACTAGCTGCCTCTCTTAAATACCCTGCACCTGGTTTTAATTTAACAATAGCTACCAGGTGCAGGGGATAATTAATAATAAAACAATTAACAAATCAAAGAAACAATCAACCAAAACAATTAAACTAAACAAATGTGCATTCCACACATGTTTTCCACTCATGGAGGCTTTAACCCCCTCCCTGCTGTGTTACACTTCCCCCCCCCTTGTCTTTTCAAGACACCGGCCACTCGACGGCCACCTCCCTCCACCCTTAAATGACCACCCACCCTCAAGTCCAGCAATGTCAATTGTCGCCCTCTTCCACGGGCGGGCTTGAGGGTGGGTTGGTCCCTCCGGCGTTTCCAGGGATGGACCTAGGACCGACGAGGAGGGACCCAGACGGCTTGTCCAGGGCGACCACAGCGCAGGCCGGTGACCGGGAGCCAGGACTGGCAGGCAGAGGCGCGTGGCTGTGGACCGGCGCAGCGACGTCTTGAATCTCAGGGGGAGCGGAGCAGTAGGTAGGCGGAATGGAGCAATCAGCAGGGGGAGCGCCAGCGACGTCTGCCTTTTGCGCAGTGACGTCTTCATCCTGCGCAGCGACGTCTGGGATTCCAGGGGGAGTGAAGCAAGGGACCAGGCAGGCGACTGTGCCTGGCTGTACTGCGACCTGGGAGCCAGGTCAAGCGGAGGGAGGTCTGGGCATTCCGGCCTGGTGTCCACGCTGCCGGGACAAGGGACCTCCCTCGGCAACGCCGGACTGGCTTGCAGGGGAGGCGGCACATCCTCCCCATTGACTTCCACCGGTGACTCTGGCAACAGTGGCTCCTCCCCTCTGGGCTCTGAAAGCGGCGGCTCCTCCCCTCTGGGCTCTGGAAGCGGCGGCTCCTCCCCTCTGGGCTCTGGAAGCGGCGGCTCCTCCCCTCTGGGCTCTGGAAGCGGCGGCTCCTCCCCTCTGGGCTCTGGAAGCGGCGGCTCCTCCCCTCTGGGCTCTGGAAGCGTCGGCTCCTCCCCTCTGGGCTCTGGAGACTGCGGAGTAACCGCTCCAATTCGGTTGGCTCCCGCTCCTGTCTCTTCTGCGGTGCCAACCCCATCTCTCTCTCCCATCTCTCCAGCTGCTCCTTCTGAGCAGCGGCCTTTCTATTAATCTGCCTGGGTCGTAGGGGCGCCCACACTTTCTGACACCAAATGTAAAAGATCTTCACCCACTCGGGTTCGTTGCCCCTTTAAAAATAGACCCGGCACACAGAAATGGATTTTAAGCGCTGGTGCGCTATTTTTAATCAACACAAAAATTAAACAAAACACACAAAATAAACACCTAGCTCGGTACGAGCACTAACTAACACACAGGAACACCCTGGCTAACACGGGACATCTACACTGTTTCCCCGTCCTTACAAAACACACTGGTTTTATACAGCACTTACTTTTTAGCTCATGACTGCCAGGAAGCAGAGCACACCTTTCTGCCTCCTTCTCCTCAGCAGCCTTGAGCAGACTAGCTGCCTCTCTTAAATACCCTGCACCTGGTTTTAATTTAACAATAGCTACCAGGTGCAGGGGATAATTAATAATAAAACAATTAACAAATCAAAGAAACAATCAACCAAAACAATTAAACTAAACAAATGTGCATTCCACACATGTTTTCCACTCATGGAGGCTTTAACCCCCTCCCTGCTGTGTTACAGTATACATAAGCATAGGCAAATTGTAAGCATGGCAAATTCTTTGTTGAGATTTAGTAATGTCTTTCTCAAAGAGACCCAAGTGTAAATGTTTGTCGTAAGCACCATGGATAATAGCATTTACATAATGTCCCGTGACAAGAAATTACATCTAAAATACAAATGTATTTTTTTCAGATTTGTAAAAAAAGACCTGCTTCTCCTGGTGTTGTATCCTTGCTGGATGGAGATGGTGAAGATGCTGGAGGCGGCTAAGCCAGCACAGTATGGGGTAGATTTGACAAGGGACAAGAAAAGGTAATTAGAATTACAACGTGATGTTTAGGAACCCGCATTAGAGAGACAGATAGATTCAAATTATTATTTTTCTCTGTCCCCTTACATTTGTATGCTGTTTGAAATCATATTTTTGTAATAATCTGTGTTCAGGATATGCCATAGACCTAGGTTAGATGAGCCAAAATGTCTTTATATCAGTAGTAACTGTGTATAGCCAGGTATACAATCGGAAACTTAATTCACTTTTGAGTTATTGTCTATGTTTGGTACACAGCTTATCTTCCTGATTTTATTTTTATTTTTTTTAACTTAGGTTCCATTACCAGTGCTGTCCCATAAAAATGAACCATTTTCCTGCCACATTGTTTCACCCTCTGGACATATCAATGATTCAGATCTTTTACACATATCCATCTTATATGGATGTTTTGTGTTTTGTTTATAAAAAATGTGTAAATGTGTAAAGGACTAGGGGTTGTGGTGTTTGTCTGAAGTAAGAGAGTGGTGGTGTAACATCAAATCATTTGCAGCACGAATAAGTCACAGTCACTGGCCATGTCATGCACACTTATTTCTAACTCATTGGTTGATCGAAAATAAGTTTAACATGCAATGGAGTAGTTCATTGGTTTTATACGCTCCCTTTAAAGATGTAATAAACAATCTCATCCAGTGGGATCTCTTTTCAGAGTGTGCAGTAGCAGAAGGGGATTGTGGGAATGTGTGGAGCTAAGGAAGGTAGAAGGAGATGCGCAGTAGAAACCCTGGGATATGTTTACACAATGAACTAATTTGTGGATGAATATCGTTGGTGTTAATTAAAGTTAATAAGACAAAATATTTTAGTGTAAAATTATACTTGATGGTGGGGTACTGCCTTTTTTAATTTTTACAGAGATGTCATTTTTTAAATCTTATTGCTATCTTACCAGAAGGCCACCTCCCCTCCAGACATTCCGATCAGAGAAAAGAGACAATTCGAAGCCAACCCAAAGAGACGTCCAAGACCTTGTCTGGGCTGCCTATCTGTAATATCAGCTAAAAAGGAGGCTCCTGTAACAGTAAGTTATCTTTCCTGTAGCCATTCCCTAGACTGCAGTGTTATGTGGCACTTCATTACCAAATCAATCAGAAAACATGTCACCTTCAGTTAGTCCATTTTTTTAATTTGTTTTTTAAAAATCAATTAAAAGATATTTAAACTTGTCAGTTTTTGTTTACATTGCATTATTTTGGAACTCTTAATACAATTATTGATAATAGAAACAACTTTGCAAATGCCATTACTATTTTTCAGATTCCTAGGATGAAACCGTTGGCCATAGCAACAGGAAAAACTGATTTAGCACACTTTGAAAAACAATATTGAAAATATTAAAACAATCAGCTCTATCACAATGACCTCAGTGAAACCCAGCGTGGTTGCGGGATGATACAAAATCCATTGTAATGAACAATAAGTGAAATGCCGGGGGTCCCGAGTGGCGCATCCAGTAAAGGCACTCCACGTGCAGTGCAGGATGTGCCCTATAGTCTGGACATCGCGAGTTCGAGTCCAGGCTATTCCTTTGCCGACCGAGGATGGGAGCTCCCAGGGGGCGGCGCTCAATTGGCCCACGCTTCGGAGGACAGCGTGTGTTTGTCTTCGCCCTCCAGAGTCAGCCCTGGGGTGGTAGCGGTGAGCTGAGCATAATAAAATAATTGGCCATTCCAAATTGGGGAGAAAATAATAAAAAATAATTGGCAACGACTAAATTTATAAAAAAAAAAAAAAAAGTGAAATGCTTCAGTTTTTACAAGCTTGATTAATATGCCCCTATTTACCAGATAGAGGGGTCTACTATTCAATGGTTCTATAGAATGTTGACACACGCTGATGAAAAAATAGCACCATCTAGATTTCTTCCTTATCAAGCAACTAAATCAGACACCATATATCTTGTGATCGTAGCAGATTTTGCCCATTTTGAGGATAAGTGATACCAAACATTAAACAAACTACATGGGAAGTTTTATTAAAAGGATTCTCACCTTTCCCCAGCATACAGCTGATCCTGTCCTAATGTGAAGGTGGATCCAACAAGTGACGTCGTGATCCTGCCAGTCGAAGTGCAGAAAAATCACAGTCAAATGCATGTTGGCCTGATAACCAAATATTGTTCTTTTTTTTTTTTTTTTTTTTTTTTAATCCTGCGCTAGTAAATCATGTATCTGTGTCAGGATAGCATATACAGCATGCTCATGCCTAAGTAAACAAACATTTTAAGAACATAAGAAAGTTTACAAACGAGAGGAGGCCATTCGGCCCATCTTGCTCTTTTGGTTGTTAGTAGCTTATTGATCCCAGAATCTCATCAAGCAGCTTCTTGAAGGATCCCAGGGTGTCGGCTTCAACAACATTACTGGGGAGCGGGTTCCAGACCCTCACAATTCTCTGTGTAGAAAAGTGCCTCCTATTTTCTGTTCTGAATGCCCCTTTATCTAATCTCCATTTGTGACTCCTGGTCCTTGTCGAAAAAGTCCCCTGGGTCGACATTGTCAATACCTTTTAGCATTTTGAATGCTTGAATCAGATCACCGCGTAGTCTTCTTTGTTCGAGACTGAATAGATTCAATTCTTTTAGCCTGTCTGCATACGACATGCCTTTTAAACCCGGGATAATTCTGGTCGCTCTTCTTTGCACTCTTTCTTGAGCAGCAATATCCTTTTTGTAACGAGGTGACCAGAACTGAACACAATATTCTAGATGAGGTCTTACTAATGCATTGTAAAGTTTTAACATTACTTCCCTTGATTTAAATTCAACACTTATCACAATATATCCGAGCATCTTGTTGGCCTTTTTTTATAGCTTCCCCACATTGTCTAGATGAAGACATTTTAATAAAGAACAAAAATAAAAATCACTTTGTTCTTGAGTTTATTTTGGTATCTTTTGAAATTGGTATTCTTCTTGTGTGTGTTTGTGTATATGCATGTGTGTGAAGGATGTGGGTTGGTGGGAGGGTGTTCATTTTAATGGATTTATGTCTTTTTAAGACAGAATGCTTTTGACAGCTGTTTTGTTGTGTTCACAAAGCTTTAACACTTGAATAAGTCCTTGAGAATTTCATGCAATCTTTTAAAGGTTTTCTGACCTGTAAATTAGTCCTACAACCACACAATGTCAGTGGAGTACACCTAATATGTGTAATTAACAATAATTAAACATTACCAATTTTGACATGATGAATTAACACACAGAAAAGGCTAATGACTAATCAAGCTTTAAATCCAATTTCTTAAAGGCTTAAAAAAATTAGAGTGGTTATCTTCTTTCTTGGATTTGGGATTTCTATTATAATATTTTTATTTAAGTATTTCTTCAAGATATAGGCAGTGCCATTTACAGTGTGGCCCTGAATCTTGGATTACTAGCCTCCTTGAGGATCTTTAAAATACATATTCCTGCTCGAGCAATATTTTAAAAAAATATATCTCTGGTTACAATTTGGTTTTTAATATATGCTAAGGGTTGCAACTTTAAGATCTCTTTTTTCAGTAATTTCAAATGTCT
>NW_026708449.1:0-55201 GCF_902713425.1 Acipenser ruthenus | reverse complement strand
GACACCTCCTTTTCTGAAAAAGTGGACAGGTCCGGACCTGTTGAAAAAAATTAAATTTTGGCCAATTTTATTTCTTCATAATTTCGATGCCCGAGCTTTAGAAATAGCTTACAGGTTAACATGTCAAGAAAACACAATTTTTTGATGATCAAAAACTACCCAAATTTAGACACCTCCTTTCTGAAAAAGTGGACAAGTCCGGACCTGTTGAAAAAAAAATAAATTTTGGCCAATTTTATTTCTTCATAATTTCGATGCCCAAGCTTTAGAAATAGCTTACAGGTTAACATGTCAAGAAAACTCAATTTATTGATGATCAAAACTACCCAAATTTAGACACCTCCTTTTCTGAAAAAGTGGACAGGTCCGGACCTGTTGAAAAAAAATAAATTTTGGCCAATTTTATTTCTTCATAATTTCGATGCCCGAGCTTTAGAAATAGCTTACAGGTTAACATGTCAAGAAAACACAATTTTTTGATGATCAAAACTACCCAAATTTAGACACCTCCTTTTCTGAAAAAGTGGACAGGTCCGGACCTGTTGAAAAAAAATAAATTTTGGCCAATTTTATTTCTTCATAATTTCGATGCCCGAGCTTTAGAAATAGCTTACAGGTTAACATGTCAAGAAAACACAATTTTTTGATGATCAAAACTACCCAAATTTAGACACCTCCTTTTCTGAAAAAGTGGACAGGTCCCGACCTGTTGAAAAAAATTAAATTTTGGCCAATTTTATTTCTTCATAATTTCGATGCCCAAGCTTTAGAAATAGCTTACAGGTTAACATGTCAAGAAAACACAATTTTTTGATGATCAAAACTACCCAAATTTAGACACCTCCTTTTCTGAAAAAGTGGACAGGTCCGGACCTGTTGAAAAAAATTAAATTTTGGCCAATTTTATTTCTTCATAATTTCGATGCCCGAGCTTTAGAAATAGCTTACAGGTTAACATGTCAAGAAAACACAATTTTTTGATGATCAAAACTACCCAAATTTAGACACCTCCTTTTCTGAAAAAGTGGACAGGTCCGGACCTGTTGAAAAAAATAAATTTTGGCCAATTTTATTTCTTCATAATTTCGATGCCCGAGCTTTAGAAATAGCTTACAGGTTAACATGTCAAGAAAACACAATTTTTTGATGATCAAAACTACCCAAATTTAGACACCTCCTTTTCTGAAAAAGTGGACAGGTCCCGACCTGTTGAAAAAAAATAAATTTTGGCCAATTTTATTTCTTCATAATTTCGATGCCCGAGCTTAGAAATAGCTTACAGGTTAACATGTCAAGAAAACACAATTTTTTGATGATCAAAACTACCCAAATTTAGACACCTCCTTTTCTGAAAAAGTGGACAGGTCCGGACCTGTTGAAAAAAATAAAATTTTGGCCAATTTTATTTCTTCATAATTTCGATGCCCGAGCTTTAGAAATAGCTTACAGGTTAACATGTCAAGAAAACACAATTTTTTTGATGATCAAAACTACCCAAATTTAGACACCTCCTTTTCTGAAAAAGTGGACAGGTCCCGGACCTGTTGAAAAAAAATAAATTTTGGCCAATTTTATTTCTTCATAATTTCGATGCCCGAGCTTTAGAAATAGCTTACAGGTTAACATGTCAAGAAAACACAATTTTTTGATGATCAAAACCTACCCAAATTTAGACACCTCCTTTTCTGAAAAAGTGGACAGGTCCGGACCTGTTGAAAAAAATAAAATTTTGGCCAATTTTATTTCTTCATAATTTCGATGCCCGAGCTTTAGAAATAGCTTACAGGTTAACATGTCAAGAAAACACAATTTTTTGATGATCAAAACTACCCAAATTTAGACACCTCCTTTTCTGAAAAAGTGGACAGGTCCGGACCTTTTGAAAAAAAATAAATTTTGGCCAATTTTATTTCTTCATAATTTCGATGCCCGAGCTTTAGAAATAGCTTACAGGTTAACATGTCAAGAAACACATTTTTTTGATGATCAAAACTACCCAAATTTAGACACCTCCTTTTCTGAAAAAGTGGACAGGTCCGGACCTGTTGAAAAAAATTAAATTTTGGCCAATTTTATTTCTTCATAATTTCGATGCCCGAGCTTTAGAAATAGCTTACAGGTTAACATGTCAAGAAAACACAATTTTTTGATGATCAAAACTACCCAAATTTAGACACCTCCTTTTCTGAAAAAGTGGACAGGTCCGGACCTGTTGAAAAAATTAAATTTTGGCCAATTTTATTTCTTCATAATTTCGATGCCCGAGCTTTAGAAATAGCTTACAGGTTAACATGTCAAGAAAACACAATTTTTTGATGATCAAAACTACCCAAATTTAGACACCTCCTTTTCTGAAAAAGTGGACAGGTCCGGACCTGTTGAAAAAAATTAAATTTTGGCCAATTTTATTTCTTCATAATTTCGATGCCCGAGCTTTAGAAATAGCTTACAGGTTAACATGTCCAAGAAAACACAATTTTTTGATGATCAAAACTACCAAATTTAGACACCTCCTTTTCTGAAAAAGTGGACAGGTCCGGACCTGTTGAAAAAAATTAAATTTTGGCCAATTTTATTTCTTCATAATTTCGATGCCCGAGCTTTAGAAATAGCTTACAGGTTAACATGTCAAGAAAACACAATTTTTTGATGATCAAAACTACCCAAATTTAGACACCTCCTTTTCTGAAAAAGTGGACAGGTCTGGACCTGTTGAAAAAAATTAAATTTTGGCCAATTTTATTTCTTCATAATTTCGATGTCCGAGCTTTAGAAATAGCTTACAGGTTAACATGTCAAGAAAACACAATTTTTTGATGATCAAAACTACCCAAATTTAGACACCTCCTTTTCTGAAAAAGTGGACAGGTCCGGACCTGTTGAAAAAAAATAAATTTTGGCCAATTTTATTTCTTCATAATTTCGATGCCCGAGCTTTAGAAATAGCTTACAGGTTAACATGTCAAGAAAACACAATTTTTTGATGATCAAAACTACCCAAATTTAGACACCTCCTTTTCTGAAAAAGTGGACAGGTCCCGACCTGTTGAAAAAAATTAAATTTTGGCCAATTTTATTTCTTCATAATTTCGATGCCCGAGCTTTAGAAATAGCTTACAGGTTAACATGTCAAGAAAACACAATTTTTTGATGATCAAAACTACCCAAATTTAGACACCTCCTTTTCTAAAAAAGTGGACAGGTCCGGACCTGTTGAAAAAAAATAAATTTTGGCCAATTTTATTTCTTCATAATTTCGATGCCCGAGCTTTAGAAATAGCTTACAGGTTAACATGTCAAGAAAACACAATTTTTTGATGATCAAAACTACCCAAATTTAGACACCTACTTTTCTGAAAAAGTGGACAGGTCCGGACCTGTTGAAAAAAATAAAATTTTGGCCAATTTTATTTCTTCATAATTTCGATGCCCGAGCTTTAGAAATAGCTTACAGGTTAACATGTCAAGAAAACACAATTTTTTGATGATCAAAACTACCCAAATTTAGACACCTCCTTTTCTGAAAAAGTGGACAGGTCTGGACCTGTTGAAAAAAATTAAATTTTGGCCAATTTTATTTCTTCATAATTTCGATGTCCGAGCTTTAGAAATAGCTTACAGGTTAACATGTCAAGAAAACACAATTTTTTGATTATCAAAACTACCCAAATTTAGACACCTCCTTTTCTGAAAAAGTGGACAGGTCCGGACCTGTTGAAAAAAAATAAATTTTGGCCAATTTTATTTCTTCATAATTTCGATGCCCGAGCTTTAGAAATAGCTTACAGGTTAACATGTCAAGAAAACACAATTTTTTGATGATCAAAACTACCCAAATTTAGACACCTCCTTTTCTGAAAAAGTGGACAGGTCCCGACCTGTTGAAAAAAATTAAATTTTGGCCAATTTTATTTCTTCATAATTTCGATGCCCAAGCTTTAGAAATAGCTTACAGGTTAACATGTCAAGAAAACACAATTTTTTGATGATCAAAACTACCCAAATTTAGACACCTCCTTTTCTGAAAAAGTGGACAGGTCCGGACCTGTTGAAAAAAATTAAATTTTGGCCAATTTCATTTCTTCATAATTTCGATGCCCGAGCTTTAGAAATAGCTTACAGGTTAACATGTCAAGAAAACACAATTTTTTGATGATCAAAACTACCCAAATTTAGACACCTCCTTTTCTGAAAAAGTGGACAGGTCCGGACCTGTTGAAAAAAATTAAATTTTGGCCAATTTTATTTCTTCATAATTTCGATGCCCGAGCTTTAGAAATAGCTTACAGGTTAACATGTCAAGAAAACACAATTTTTTGATGATCAAAACTACCCAAATTTAGACACCTCCTTTTCTGAAAAAGTGGACAGGTCCGGACCTGTTGAAAAAAAATAAATTTTGGCCAATTTTATTTCTTCATAATTTCGATGCCCAAGCTTTAGAAATAGCTTACAGGTTAACATGTCAAGAAAACACAATTTTTTGATGATCAAAACTACCCAAATTTAGACACCTCCTTTTCTGAAAAAGTGGACAGGTCCGGACCTGTTGAAAAAAATTAAATTTTGGCCAATTTTATTTCTTCATAATTTCGATGCCCGAGCTTTAGAAATAGCTTACAGGTTAACATGTCAAGAAAACACAATTTTTTGATGATCAAAACTACCCAAATTTAGACACCTCCTTTTCTGAAAAAGTGGACAGGTCTGGACCTGTTGAAAAAAATTAAATTTTGGCCAATTTTATTTCTTCATAATTTCGATGCCCGAGCTTTAGAAATAGCTTACAGGTTAACATGTCAAGAAAACACAATTTTTTGATGATCAAAACTACCCAAATTTAGACACCTCCTTTTCTGAAAAAGTGGACAGGTCCGGACCTGTTGAAAAAAAATAAATTTTGGCCAATTTTATTTCTTCATAATTTCGATGCCCGAGCTTTAGAAATAGCTTACAGGTTAACATGTCAAGAAAACACAATTTTTTGATGATCAAAACTACCCAAATTTAGACACCTCCTTTTCTGAAAAAGTGGACAGGTCCCGACCTGTTGAAAAAAATTAAATTTTGGCCAATTTTATTTCTTCATAATTTCGATGCCCAAGCTTTAGAAATAGCTTACAGGTTAACATGTCAAGAAAACACAATTTTTTGATGATCAAAACTACCCAAATTTAGACACCTCCTTTTCTGAAAAAGTGGACAGGTCCGGACCTGTTGAAAAAAATTAAATTTTGGCCAATTTTATTTCTTCATAATTTCGATGCCCGAGCTTTAGAAATAGCTTACAGGTTAACATGTCAAGAAAACACAATTTTTTGATGATCAAAACTACCCAAATTTAGACACCTCCTTTTCTGAAAAAGTGGACAGGTCCGGACCTGTTGAAAAAAAATAAATTTTGGCCAATTTTATTTCTTCATAATTTCGATGCCCGAGCTTTAGAAATAGCTTACAGGTTAACATGTCAAGAAAACACAATTTTTTGATGATCAAAACTACCCAAATTTAGACACCTCCTTTTCTGAAAAAGTGGACAGGTCCCGACCTGTTGAAAAAAAATAAATTTTGGCCAATTTTATTTCTTCATAATTTCGATGCCCGAGCTTTAGAAATAGCTTACAGGTTAACATGTCAAGAAAACACAATTTTTTGATGATCAAAACTACCCAAATTTAGACACCTCCTTTTCTGAAAAAGTGGACAGGTCCGGACCTGTTGAAAAAAATTAAATTTTGGCCAATTTTATTTCTTCATAATTTCGATGCCCGAGCTTTAGAAATAGCTTACAGGTTAACATGTCAAGAAAACACAATTTTTTGATGATCAAAACTACCCAAATTTAGACACCTCCTTTTCTGAAAAAGTGGACAGGTCCGGACCTGTTGAAAAAAAATAAATTTTGGCCAATTTTATTTCTTCATAATTTCGATGCCCGAGCTTTAGAAATAGCTTACAGGTTAACATGTCAAGAAAACACAATTTTTTGATGATCAAAACTACCCAAATTTAGACACCTCCTTTTCTGAAAAAGTGGACAGGTCCGGACCTGTTGAAAAAAATTAAATTTTGGCCAATTTTATTTCTTCATAATTTCGATGCCCGAGCTTTAGAAATAGCTTACAGGTTAACATGTCAAGAAAACACAATTTTTTGATGATCAAAACTACCCAAATTTAGACACCTCCTTTTCTGAAAAAGTGGACAGGTCCGGACCTGTTGAAAAAAATTAAATTTTGGCCAATTTTATTTCTTCATAATTTCGATGCCCGAGCTTTAGAAATAGCTTACAGGTTAACATGTCAAGAAAACACAATTTTTTGATGATCAAAACTACCCAAATTTAGACACCTCCTTTTCTGAAAAAGTGGACAGGTCCGGACCTGTTGAAAAAAAATAAATTTTGGCCAATTTTATTTCTTCATAATTTCGATGCCCGAGCTTTAGAAATAGCTTACAGGTTAACATGTCAAGAAAACACAATTTTTTGATGATCAAAACTACCCAAATTTAGACACCTCCTTTTCTGAAAAAGTGGACAGGTCCGGACCTGTTGAAAAAAATTAAATTTTGGCCAATTTTATTTCTTCATAATTTCGATGCCCGAGCTTTAGAAATAGCTTACAGGTTAACATGTCAAGAAAACACAATTTTTTGATGATCAAAACTACCCAAATTTAGACACCTCCTTTTCTGAAAAAGTGGACAGGTCCAGACCTGTTGAAAAAAATTAAATTTTGGCCAATTTTATTTCTTCATAATTTCGATGCCCGAGCTTTAGAAATAGCTTACAGGTTAACATGTCAAGAAAACACAATTTTTTGATGATCAAAACTACCCAAATTTAGACACCTCCTTTTCTGAAAAAGTGGACAGGTCCGGACCTGTTGAAAAAAAATAAATTTTGGCCAATTTTATTTCTTCATAATTTCGATGCCCGAGCTTTAGAAATAGCTTACAGGTTAACATGTCAAGAAAACACAATTTTTTGATGATCAAAACTACCCAAATTTAGACACCTCCTTTTCTGAAAAAGTGGACAGGTCCGGACCTGTTGAAAAAAATAAAATTTTGGCCAATTTTATTTCTTCATAATTTTGATGCCCGAGCTTTAGAAATAGCTTACAGGTTAACATGTCAAGAAAACACAATTTTTTGATGATCAAAACTACCCAAATTTAGACACCTCCTTTTCTGAAAAAGTGGACAGGTCCGGACCTTTTGAAAAAAATAAATTTTGGCCAATTTTATTTCTTCATAATTTCGATGCCCGAGCTTTAGAAATAGCTTACAGGTTAACATGTCAAGAAAACACAATTTTTTGATGATCAAAACTACCCAAATTTAGACACCTCCTTTTCTGAAAAAGTGGACAGGTCCGGACCTGTTGAAAAAAATTAAATTTTGGCCAATTTTATTTCTTCATAATTTCGATGCCCGAGCTTTAGAAATAGCTTACAGGTTAACATGTCAAGAAAACACAATTTTTTGATGATCAAAACTACCCAAATTTAGACACCTCCTTTTCTGAAAAAGTGGACAGGTCCGGACCTGTTGAAAAAAATTAAATTTTGGCCAATTTTATTTCTTCATAATTTCGATGCCCGAGCTTTAGAAATAGCTTACAGGTTAACATGTCAAGAAAACACAATTTTTTGATGATCAAAACTACCCAAATTTAGACACCTCCTTTTCTGAAAAAGTGGACAGGTCCGGACCTGTTGAAAAAAATTAAATTTTGGCCAATTTTATTTCTTCATAATTTCGATGCCCGAGCTTTAGAAATAGCTTACAGGTTAACATGTCAAGAAAACACAATTTTTTGATGATCAAAACTACCCAAATTTAGACACCTCCTTTTCTGAAAAAGTGGACAGGTCCGGACCTGTTGAAAAAAATTAAATTTTGGCCAATTTTATTTCTTCATAATTTCGATGCCCGAGCTTTAGAAATAGCTTACAGGTTAACATGTCAAGAAAACACAATTTTTTGATGATCAAAACTACCCAAATTTAGACACCTCCTTTTCTGAAAAAGTGGACAGGTCCGGACCTGTTGAAAAAAATTAAATTTTGGCCAATTTTATTTCTTCATAATTTCGATGCCCGAGCTTTAGAAATAGCTTACAGGTTAACATGTCAAGAAAACACAATTTTTTGATGATCAAAACTACCCAAATTTAGAAACCTACTTTTCTGAAAAAGTGGACAGGTCCGGACCTGTTGAAAAAAAATTAATTTTGGCCAATTTTATTTCTTCATAATTTCGATGCCCGAGCTTTAGAAATAGCTTACAGGTTAACATGTCAAGAAAACACAATTTTTTGATGATCAAAACTACCCAAATTTAGACACCTCCTTTTCTGAAAAAGTGGACAGGTCCAGACCTGTTGAAAAAAATAAAATTTTGGCCAATTTTATTTCTTCATAATTTCGATGCCCGAGCTTTAGAAATAGCTTACAGGTTAACATGTCAAGAAAACACAATTTTTTGATGATCAAAACTACCCAAATTTAGACACCTCCTTTTCTGAAAAAGTGGACAGGTCCGGACCTGTTGAAAAAAATTAAATTTTGGCCAATTTTATTTCTTCATAATTTCGATGCCCGAGCTTTAGAAATAGCTTACAGGTTAACATGTCAAGAAAACACAATTTTTTGATGATCAAAACTACCCAAATTTAGACACCTCCTTTTCTGAAAAAGTGGACAGGTCCGGACCTGTTGAAAAAAATTAAATTTTGGCCAATTTTATTTCTTCATAATTTCGATGCCCGAGCTTTAGAAATAGCTTACAGGTTAACATGTCAAGAAAACACAATTTTTTGATGATCAAAACTACCCAAATTTAGACACCTCCTTTTCTGAAAAAGTGGACAGGTCCGGACCTGTTGAAAAAAAATAAATTTTGGCCAATTTTATTTCTTCATAATTTCGATGCCCGAGCTTTAGAAATAGCTTACAGGTTAACATGTCAAGAAAACACAATTTTTTGATGATCAAAACTACCCAAATTTAGACACCTCCTTTTCTGAAAAAGTGGACAGGTCCGGACCTGTTGAAAAAAATTAAATTTTGGCCAATTTTATTTCTTCATAATTTCGATGCCCGAGCTTTAGAAATAGCTTACAGGTTAACATGTCAAGAAAACACAATTTTTTGATGATCAAAACTACCCAAATTTAGACACCTACTTTTCTGAAAAAGTGGACAGGTCCGGACCTGTTGAAAAAAAATAAATTTTGGCCAATTTTATTTCTTCATAATTTCGATGCCCGAGCTTTAGAAATAGCTTACAGGTTAACATGTCAAGAAAACACAATTTTTTGATGATCAAAACTACCCAAATTTAGACACCTCCTTTTCTGAAAAAGTGGACAGGTCCGGACGTGTTGAAAAAAATTAAATTTTGGCCAATTTTATTTCTTCATAATTTCGATGCCCGAGCTTTAGAAATAGCTCACAGGTTAACATGTCAAGAAAACACAATTTTTTGATGATCAAAACTACCCAAATTTAGACACCTCCTTTTCTGAAAAAGTGGACAGGTCCGGACCTGTTGAAAAAAAATAAATTTTGGCCAATTTTATTTCTTCATAATTTCGATGCCCGAGCTTTAGAAATAGCTTACAGGTTAACATGTCAAGAAAACACAATTTTTTGATGATCAAAACTACCCAAATTTAGACACCTCCTTTTCTGAAAAAGTGGACAGGTCCGGACCAGTTGAAAAAAAATAAATTTTGGCCAATTTTATTTCTTCATAATTTCGATGCCCGAGCTTTAGAAATAGCTTACAGGTTAACATGTCAAGAAAACACAATTTTTTGATGATCAAAACTACCCAAATTTAGACACCTCCTTTTCTGAAAAAGTGGACAGGTCCGGACCTTTTAAAAAAAATAAATTTTGGCCAATTTTATTTCTTCATAATTTCGATGCCCGAGCTTTAGAAATAGCTTACAGGTTAACATGTCAAGAAAACACAATTTTTTGATGATCAAAACTACCCAAATTTAGACACCTACTTTTCTGAAAAAGTGGACAGGTCCGGACCTGTTGAAAAAAAATAAATTTTGGCCAATTTTATTTCTTCATAATTTCGATGCCCGAGCTTTAGAAATAGCTTACAGGTTAACATGTCAAGAAAACACAATTTTTTGATGATCAAAACTACCCAAATTTAGACACCTACTTTTCTGAAAAAGTGGACAGGTCCGGACCTGTTGAAAAAAATAAATTTTGGCCAATTTTATTTCTTCATAATTTCGATGCCCGAGCTTTAGAAATAGCTTACAGGTTAACATGTCAAGAAAACACAATTTTTTGATGATCAAAACTACCCAAATTTAGACACCTCCTTTTCTGAAAAAGTGGACAGGTCTGGACCTGTTGAAAAAAAATTAATTTTGGCCAATTTTATTTCTTCATAATTTCGATGCCCGAGCTTTAGAAATAGCTTACAGGTTAACATGTCAAGAAAACACAATTTTTTGATGATCAAAACTACCCAAATTTAGACACCTCCTTTTCTGAAAATGTGGACAGGTCCGGACCAGATGAAAAAAAATAAATTTTGGCCAATTTTATTTCTTCATAATTTCGATGCCCGAGCTTTAGAAATAGCTTACAGGTTAACATGTCAAGAAAACACAATTTTTTGATGATCAAAACTACCCAAATTTAGACACCTCCTTTTCTGAAAAAGTGGACAGGTCCGGACCTTTTGAAAAAAATAAATTTTGGCCAATTTTATTTCTTCATAATTTCGATGCCCGAGCTTTAGAAATAGCTTACAGGTTAACATGTCAAGAAAACACAATTTTTTGATGATCAAAACTACCCAAATTTAGACACCTACTTTTCTGAAAAAGTGGACAGGTCCGGACCTGTTGAAAAAAAATAAATTTTGGCCAATTTTATTTCTTCATAATTTCGATGCCCGAGCTTTAGAAATAGCTTACAGGTTAACATGTCAAGAAAACACAATTTTTTGATGATCAAAACTACCCAAATTTAGACACCTACTTTTCTGAAAAAGTGGACAGGTCCGGACTTGTTGAAAAAAATAAATTTTGGCCAATTTTATTTCTTCATAATTTCGATGCCCGAGCTTTAGAAATAGCTTACAGGTTAACATGTCAAGAAAACACAATTTTTTGATGATCAAAACTACCCAAATTTAGACACCTCCTTTTCTGAAAAAGTGGACAGGTCCGGACCTTTTGAAAAAAATAAATTTTGGCCAACTTTATTTCTTCATAATTTCGATGCCCGAGCTTTAGAAATAGCTTACAGGTTAACATGTCAAGAAAACACAATTTTTTGATGATCAAAACTACCCAAATTTAGACACCTCCTTTTCTGAAAAAGTGGACAGGTCCGGACCTGTTGAAAAAAATAAAATTTTGGCCAATTTTATTTCTTCATAATTTCGATGCCCGAGCTTTAGAAATAGCTTACAGGTTAACATGTCAAGAAAACACAATTTTTTGATGATCAAAACTACCCAAATTTAGACACCTCCTTTTCTGAAAAAGTGGACAGGTCCGGACCTTTTGAAAAAAATAAATTTTGGCCAATTTTATTTCTTCATAATTTCGATGCCCGAGCTTTAGAAATAGCTTACAGGTTAACATGTCAAGAAAACACAATTTTTTGATGATCAAAACTACCCAAATTTAGACACCTACTTTTCTGAAAAAGTGGACAGGTCCGGACCTGTTGAAAAAAATAAATTTTGGCCAATTTTATTTCTTCATAATTTCGATGCCCGAGCTTTAGAAATAGCTTACAGGTTAACATGTCAAGAAAACACAATTTTTTGATGATCAAAACTACCCAAATTTAGACACCTCCTTTTCTGAAAAAGTGGACAGGTCCGTACCAGTTGAAAAAAAATAAATTTTGGCCAATTTTATTTCTTCATAATTTCGATGCCCGAGCTTTAGAAATAGCTTACAGGTTAACATGTCAAGAAAACACAATTTTTTGATGATCAAAACTACCCAAATTTAGACACCTCCTTTTCTGAAAAAGTGGACAGGTCCGGACCTTTTGAAAAAAATAAATTTTGGCCAATTTTATTTCTTCATAATTTCGATGCCCGAGCTTTAGAAATAGCTTACAGGTTAACATGTCAAGAAAACACAATTTTTTGATGATCAAAACTACCCAAATTTAGACACCTACTTTTCTGAAAAAGTGGACAGGTCCGGACCTGTTGAAAAAAAATTAATTTTGGCCAATTTTATTTCTTCATAATTTCGATGCCCGAGCTTTAGAAATAGCTTACAGGTTAACATGTCAAGAAAACACAATTTTTTGATGATCAAAACTACCCAAATTTAGACACCTCCTTTTCTGAAAAAGTGGACAGGTCCGGACCTGTTGAAAAAAATTAAATTTTGGCCAATTTTATTTCTTCATAATTTCGATGCCCGAGCTTTAGAAATAGCTTACAGGTTAACATGTCAAGAAAACACAATTTTTTGATGATCAAAACTACCCAAATTTAGACACCTACTTTTCTGAAAAAGTGGACAGGTCCGGACCTGTTGAAAAAAATAAAATTTTGGCCAATTTTATTTCTTCATAATTTCGATGCCCGAGCTTTAGAAATAGCTTACAGGTTAACATGTCAAGAAAACACAATTTTTTGATGATCAAAACTACCCAAATTTAGACACCTCCTTTTATGAAAAAGTGGACAGGTCCGGACCTGTTGAAAAAAAATAAATTTTGGCCAATTTTATTTCTTCATAATTTCGATGCCCGAGCTTTAGAAATAGCTTACAGGTTAACATGTCAAGAAAACACAATTTTTTGATGATCAAAACTACCCAAATTTAGACACCTACTTTTCTGAAAAAGTGGACAGGTCCGGACCTGTTGAAAAAAATAAATTTTGGCCAATTTTATTTCTTCATAATTTCGATGCCCGAGCTTTAGAAATAGCTTACAGGTTAACATGTCAAGAAAACACAATTTTTTGATGATCAAAACTACCCAAATTTAGACACCTACTTTTCTGAAAAAGTGGACAGGTCCGGACCTTTTGAAAAAAATAAATTTTGGCCAACTTTATTTCTTCATAATTTCGATGCCCGAGCTTTAGAAATAGCTTACAGGTTAACATGTCAAGAAAACACAATTTTTTGATGATCAAAACTACCCAAATTTAGACACCTACTTTTCTGAAAAAGTGGACAGGTCCGGACCTGTTGAAAAAAAATAAATTTTGGCCAATTTTATTTCTTCATAATTTCGATGCCCGAGCTTTAGAAATAGCTTACAGGTTAACATGTCAAGAAAACACAATTTTTTGATGATCAAAACTACCCAAATTTAGACACCTCCTTTTCTGAAAAAGTGGACAGGTCCGGACCTTTTGAAAAAAATTAAATTTTGGCCAATTTTATTTCTTCATAATTTCGATGCCCGAGCTTTAGAAATAGCTTACAGGTTAACATGTCAAGAAAACACAATTTTTTGATGATCAAAACTACCCAAATTTAGACACCTCCTTTTCTGAAAAAGTGGACAGGTCCGGACCTGTTGAAAAAAATAAAATTTTGGCCAATTTTATTTCTTCATAATTTCGATGCCCGAGCTTTAGAAATAGCTTACAGGATAACATGTCAAGAAAACACAATTTTTTGATGATCAAAACTACCCAAATTTAGACACCTCCTTTTCTGAAAAAGTGGACAGGTCCGGACCTGTTGAAAAAAAATAAATTTTGGCCAATTTTATTTCTTCATAATTTCGATGCCCGAGCTTTAGAAATAGCTTACAGGTTAACATGTCAAGAAAACACAATTTTTTGATGATCAAAACTACCCAAATTTAGACACCTCCTTTTCTGAAAAAGTGGACAGGTCCGGACCTTTTGAAAAAAATAAATTTTGGCCAATTTTATTTCTTCATAATTTCGATGCCCGAGCTTTAGAAATAGCTTACAGGTTAACATGTCAAGAAAACACAATTTTTTGATGATCAAAACTACCCAAATTTAGACACCTCCTTTTCTGAAAAAGTGGACAGGTCCGGACCTGTTGAAAAAAATAAATTTTGGCCAATTTTATTTCTTCATAATTTCGATGCCCGAGCTTTAGAAATAGCTTACAGGTTAACATGTCAAGAAAACACAATTTTTTGATGATCAAAACTACCCAAATTTAGACACCTACTTTTCTGAAAAAGTGGACAGGTCCGGACCTGTTGAAAAAAAATAAAATTTTGGCCAATTTTATTTCTTCATAATTTCGATGCCCGAGCTTTAGAAATAGCTTACAGGTTAACATGTCAAGAAAACACAATTTTTTGATGATCAAAACTACCCAAATTTAGACACCTCCTTTTCTGAAAAAGTGGACAGGTCCGGACCTGTTGAAAAAAATTAAATTTTGGCCAATTTTATTTCTTCATAATTTCGATGCCCGAGCTTTAGAAATAGCTTACAGGTTAACATGTCAAGAAAACACAATTTTTTGATGATCAAAACTACCCAAATTTAGACACCTCCTTTTCTGAAAAAGTGGACAGGTCCGGACCTGTTGAAAAAAAATAAATTTTGGCCAATTTTATTTCTTCATAATTTCGATGCCCGAGCTTTAGAAATAGCTTACAGGTTAACATGTCAAGAAAACACAATTTTTTGATGATCAAAACTACCCAAATTTAGACACCTCCTTTTCTGAAAAAGTGGACAGGTCCGGACCTGTTGAAAAAAATAAATTTTGGCCAATTTTATTTCTTCATAATTTCGATGCCCGAGCTTTAGAAATAGCTTACAGGTTAACATGTCAAGAAAACACAATTTTTTGATGATCAAAACTACCCAAATTTAGACACCTACTTTTCTGAAAAAGTGGACAGGTCCGGACCTGTTGAAAAAAAATAAATTTTGGCCAATTTTATTTCTTCATAATTTCGATGCCCGAGCTTTAGAAATAGCTTACAGGTTAACATGTCAAGAAAACACAATTTTTTGATGATCAAAACTACCCAAATTTAGACACCTACTTTTCTGAAAAAGTGGACAGGTCCGGACCTGTTGAAAAAAATTAAATTTTGGCCAATTTTATTTCTTCATAATTTCGATGCCCGAGCTTTAGAAATAGCTTACAGGTTAACATGTCAAGAAAACACAATTTTTTGATGATCAAAACTACCCAAATTTAGACACCTCCTTTTCTGAAAAAGTGGACAGGTCCGGACCTTTTGAAAAAAATAAATTTTGGCCAATTTTATTTCTTCATAATTTCGATGCCCGAGCTTTAGAAATAGCTTACAGGTTAACATGTCAAGAAAACACAATTTTTTGATGATCAAAACTACCCAAATTTAGACACCTCCTTTTCTGAAAAAGTGGACAGGTCCGGACCTGTTGAAAAAAATTAAATTTTGGCCAATTTTATTTCTTCATAATTTCGATGCCCGAGCTTTAGAAATAGCTTACAGGTTAACATGTCAAGAAAACACAATTTTTTGATGATCAAAACTACCCAAATTTAGACACCTCCTTTTCTGAAAAAGTGGACAGGTCCGGACCTGTTGAAAAAAATTAAATTTTGGCCAATTTTATTTCTTCATAATTTCGATGCCTGAGCTTTAGAAATAGCTTACAGGTTAACATGTCAAGAAAACACAATTTTTTGATGATCAAAACTACCCAAATTTAGACACCTCCTTTTCTGAAAAAGTGGACAGGTCCGGACCTGTTGAAAAAAAATAAATTTTGGCCAATTTTATTTCTTCATAATTTCGATGCCCGAGCTTTAGAAATAGCTTACAGGTTAACATGTCAAGAAAACACAATTTTTTGATGATCAAAACTACCCAAATTTAGACACCTCCTTTTCTGAAAAAGTGGACAGGTCCGGACCTGTTGAAAAAAATTAAATTTTGGCCAATTTTATTTCTTCATAATTTCGATGCCCGAGCTTTAGAAATAGCTTACAGGTTAACATGTCAAGAAAACACAATTTTTTGATGATCAAAACTACCCAAATTTAGACACCTCCTTTTCTGAAAAAGTGGACAGGTCCGGACCTGTTGAAAAAAATTAAATTTTGGCCAATTTTATTTCTTCATAATTTCGATGCCCGAGCTTTAGAAATAGCTTACAGGTTAACATGTCAAGAAAACACAATTTTTTGATGATCAAAACTACCCAAATTTAGACACCTCCTTTTCTGAAAAAGTGGACAGGTCCGGACCTGTTGAAAAAAAATAAATTTTGGCCAATTTTATTTCTTCATAATTTCGATGCCCGAGCTTTAGAAATAGCTTACAGGTTAACATGTCAAGAAAACACAATTTTTTGATGATCAAAACTACCCAAATTTAGACACCTCCTTTTCTGAAAAAGTGGACAGGTCCGGACCTGTTGAAAAAAATTAAATTTTGGCCAATTTTATTTCTTCATAATTTCGATGCCCGAGCTTTAGAAATAGCTTACAGGTTAACATGTCAAGAAAACACAATTTTTTGATGATCAAAACTACCCAAATTTAGACACCTCCTTTTCTGAAAAAGTGGACAGGTCCGGACCTGTTGAAAATAATTAAATTTTGGCCAATTTTATTTCTTCATAATTTCGATGCCCGAGCTTTAGAAATAGCTTACAGGTTAACATGTCAAGAAAACACAATTTTTTGATGATCAAAACTACCCAAATTTAGACACCTCCTTTTCTGAAAAAGTGGACAGGTCCGGACCTGTTGAAAAAAATTAAATTTTGGCCAATTTTATTTCTTCATAATTTCGATGCCCGAGCTTTAGAAATAGCTTACAGGTTAACATGTCAAGAAAACACAATTTTTTGATGATCAAAACTACCCAAATTTAGACACCTCCTTTTCTGAAAAAGTGGACAGGTCCGGACCTGTTGAAAAAAAATAAATTTTGGCCAATTTTATTTCTTCATAATTTCGATGCCCGAGCTTTAGAAATAGCTTACAGGTTAACATGTCAAGAAAACACAATTTTTTGATGATCAAAACTACCCAAATTTAGACACCTCCTTTTCTGAAAAAGTGGACAGGTCCGGACCTGTTGAAAAAAATTAAATTTTGGCCAATTTTATTTCTTCATAATTTCGATGCCCGAGCTTTAGAAATAGCTTACAGGTTAACATGTCAAGAAAACACAATTTTTTGATGATCAAAACTACCCAAATTTAGACACCTCCTTTTCTGAAAAAGTGGACAGGTCCGGACCTGTTGAAAATAATTAAATTTTGGCCAATTTTATTTCTTCATAATTTCGATGCCCGAGCTTTAGAAATAGCTTACAGGTTAACATGTCAAGAAAACACAATTTTTTGATGATCAAAACTACCCAAATTTAGACACCTCCTTTTCTGAAAAAGTGGACAGGTCCGGACCTGTTGAAAATAATTAAATTTTGGCCAATTTTATTTCTTCATAATTTCGATGCCCGAGCTTTAGAAATAGCTTACAGGTTAACATGTCAAGAAAACACAATTTTTTGATGATCAAAACTACCCAAATTTAGACACCTCCTTTTCTGAAAAAGTGGACAGGTCCGGACCTGTTGAAAAAAATTAAATTTTGGCCAATTTTATTTCTTCATAATTTCGATGCCCGAGCTTTAGAAATAGCTTACAGGTTAACATGTCAAGAAAACACAATTTTTTGATGATCAAAACTACCCAAATTTAGACACCTCCTTTTCTGAAAAAGTGGACAGGTCCGGACCTGTTGAAAAAAAATAAATTTTGGCCAATTTTATTTCTTCATAATTTCGATGCCCGAGCTTTAGAAATAGCTTACAGGTTAACATGTCAAGAAAACACAATTTTTTGATGATCAAAACTACCCAAATTTAGACACCTCCTTTTCTGAAAAAGTGGACAGGTCCGGACCTGTTGAAAAAAATTAAATTTTGGCCAATTTTATTTCTTCATAATTTCGATGCCCGAGCTTTAGAAATAGCTTACAGGTTAACATGTCAAGAAAACACAATTTTTTGATGATCAAAACTACCCAAATTTAGACACCTCCTTTTCTGAAAAAGTGGACAGGTCCGGACCTGTTGAAAATAATTAAATTTTGGCCAATTTTATTTCTTCATAATTTCGATGCCCGAGCTTTAGAAATAGCTTACAGGTTAACATGTCAAGAAAACACAATTTTTTGATGATCAAAACTACCCAAATTTAGACACCTCCTTTTCTGAAAAAGTGGACAGGTCCGGACCTGTTGAAAATAATTAAATTTTGGCCAATTTTATTTCTTCATAATTTCGATGCCCGAGCTTTAGAAATAGCTTACAGGTTAACATGTCAAGAAAACACAATTTTTTGATGATCAAAACTACCCAAATTTAGACACCTCCTTTTCTGAAAAAGTGGACAGGTCCGGACCTGTTGAAAAAAATTAAATTTTGGCCAATTTTATTTCTTCATAATTTCGATGCCCGAGCTTTAGAAATAGCTTACAGGTTAACATGTCAAGAAAACACAATTTTTTGATGATCAAAACTACCCAAATTTAGACACCTCCTTTTCTGAAAAAGTGGACAGGTCCGGACCTGTTGAAAAAAAATAAATTTTGGCCAATTTTATTTCTTCATAATTTCGATGCCCGAGCTTTAGAAATAGCTTACAGGTTAACATGTCAAGAAAACACAATTTTTTGATGATCAAAACTACCCAAATTTAGACACCTCCTTTTCTGAAAAAGTGGACAGGTCCGGACCTGTTGAAAAAAATTAAATTTTGGCCAATTTTATTTCTTCATAATTTCGATGCCCGAGCTTTAGAAATAGCTTACAGGTTAACATGTCAAGAAAACACAATTTTTTGATGATCAAAACTACCCAAATTTAGACACCTCCTTTTCTGAAAAAGTGGACAGGTCCGGACCTGTTGAAAAAAAATAAATTTTGGCCAATTTTATTTCTTCATAATTTCGATGCCCGAGCTTTAGAAATAGCTTACAGGTTAACATGTCAAGAAAACACAATTTTTTGATGATCAAAACTACCCAAATTTAGACACCTACTTTTCTGAAAAAGTGGACAGGTCCGGACCTGTTGAAAAAAAATAAATTTTGGCCAATTTTATTTCTTCATAATTTCGATGCCCGAGCTTTAGAAATAGCTTACAGGTTAACATGTCAAGAAAACACAATTTTTTGATGATCAAAACTACCCAAATTTAGACACCTCCTTTTCTGAAAAAGTGGACAGTTCCGGACCTGTTGAAAAAAAATAAATTTTGGCCAATTTTATTTCTTCATAATTTCGATGCCCAAGCTTTAGAAATAGCTTACAGGTTAACATGTCAAGAAAACACAATTTTTTGATGATCAAAACTACCCAAATTTAGACACCTCCTTTTCTGAAAAAGTGGACAGGTCCGGACCTGTTGAAAAAAATTAAATTTTGGCCAATTTTATTTCTTCATAATTTCGATGCCCGAGCTTTAGAAATAGCTTACAGGTTAACATGTCAAGAAAACACAATTTTTTGATGATCAAAACTACCCAAATTTAGACACCTCCTTTTCTGAAAAAGTGGACAGGTCCGGACCTGTTGAAAAAAAATAAATTTTGGCCAATTTTATTTCTTCATAATTTCGATGCCCGAGCTTTAGAAATAGCTTACAGGTTAACATGTCAAGAAAACACAATTTTTTGATGATCAAAACTACCCAAATTTAGACACCTCCTTTTCTGAAAAAGTGGACAGGTCCGGACCTTTTGAAAAAATTAAATTTTGGCCAATTTTATTTCTTCATAATTTCGATGCCCGAGCTTTAGAAATAGCTTACAGGTTAACATGTCAAGAAAACACAATTTTTTGATGATCAAAACTACCCAAATTTAGACACCTCCTTTTCTGAAAAAGTGGACAGGTCCGGACCTGTTGAAAAAAATTAAATTTTGGCCAATTTTATTTCTTCATAATTTCGATGCCCGAGCTTTAGAAATAGCTTACAGGTTAACATGTCAAGAAAACACAATTTTTTGATGATCAAAACTACCCAAATTTAGACACCTCCTTTTCTGAAAAAGTGGACAGGTCCGGACCTTTTGAAAAAATTAAATTTTGGCCAATTTTATTTCTTCATAATTTCGATGCCCGAGCTTTAGAAATAGCTTACAGGTTAACATGTCAAGAAAACACAATTTTTTGATGATCAAAACTACCCAAATTTAGACACCTCCTTTTCTGAAAAAGTGGACAGGTCCGGACCTGTTGAAAAAAAATAAATTTTGGCCAATTTTATTTCTTCATAATTTCGATGCCCGAGCTTTAGAAATAGCTTACAGGTTAACATGTCAAGAAAACACAATTTTTTGATGATCAAAACTACCCAAATTTAGACACCTCCTTTTCTGAAAAAGTGGACAGGTCCGGACCTGTTGAAAAAAAATAAATTTTGGCCAATTTGATTTCTTCATAATTTCGATGCCCGAGCTTTAGAAATAGCTTACAGGTTAACATGTCAAGAAAACACAATTTTTTGATGATCAAAACTACCCAAATTTAGACACCTCCTTTTCTGAAAAAGTGGACAGGTCCGGACCTGTTGAAAAAAATAAAATTTTGGCCAATTTTATTTCTTCATAATTTCGATGCCCGAGCTTTAGAAATAGCTTACAGGTTAACATGTCAAGAAAACACAATTTTTTGATGATCAAAACTACCCAAATTTAGACACCTCCTTTTCTGAAAAAGTGGACAGGTCCGGACCTGTTGAAAAAAATTAAATTTTGGCCAATTTTATTTCTTCATAATTTCGATGCCCGAGCTTTAGAAATAGCTTACAGGTTAACATGTCAAGAAAACACAATTTTTTGATGATCAAAACTACCCAAATTTAGACACCTCCTTTTCTGAAAAAGTGGACAGGTCTGGACCTGTTGAAAAAAATTAAATTTTGGCCAATTTTATTTCTTCATAATTTCGATGCCCGAGCTTTAGAAATAGCTTACAGGTTAACATGTCAAGAAAACACAATTTTTTGATGATCAAAACTACCCAAATTTAGACACCTACTTTTCTGAAAAAGTGGACAGGTCCGGACCTGTTGAAAAAAATTAAATTTTGGCCAATTTTATTTCTTCATAATTTCGATGCCCGAGCTTTAGAAATAGCTTACAGGTTAACATGTCAAGAAAACACAATTTTTTGATGATCAAAACTACCCAAATTTAGACACCTACTTTTCTGAAAAAGTGGACAGGTCCGGACCTGTTGAAAAAAATTAAATTTTGGCCAATTTTATTTCTTCATAATTTCGATGCCCGAGCTTTAGAAATAGCTTACAGGTTAACATGTCAAGAAAACACAATTTTTTGATGATCAAAACTACCCAAATTTAGACACCTCCTTTTCTGAAAAAGTGGACAGGTCCGGACCTGTTGAAAAAAATTAAATTTTGGCCAATTTTATTTCTTCATAATTTCGATGCCCGAGCTTTAGAAATAGCTTACAGGTTAACATGTCAAGAAAACACAATTTTTTGATGATCAAAACTACCCAAATTTAGACACCTCCTTTTCTGAAAAAGTGGACAGGTCCGGACCTGTTGAAAAAAAATAAATTTTGGCCATTTTTATTTCTTCATAATCTCGATGCCCGAGCTTTAGAAATAGCTTACAGGTTAACATGTCAAGAAAACACCATTTTTTGATGATCAAAACTACCCAAATTTAGACACCTACTTTTCTGAAAAAGTGGACAGGTCCGGACCTGTTGAAAAAAATTAAATTTTGGCCAATTTTATTTCTTCATAATTTCGATGCCCGAGCTTTAGAAATAGCTTACAGGTTAACATGTCAAGAAAACACAATTTTTTGATGATCAAAACTACCCAAATTTAGACACCTCCTTTTCTGAAAAAGTGGACAGGTCCGGACCTGTTGAAAAAAATTAAATTTTGGCCAATTTTATTTCTTCATAATTTCGATGCCCGAGCTTTAGAAATAGCTTACAGGTTAACATGTCAAGAAAACACAATTTTTTTGATGATCAAAACTACCCAAATTTAGACACCTCCTTTTCTGAAAAAGTGGACAGGTCCGGACCTGTTGAAAAAAAATAAATTTTGGCCAATTTTATTTCTTCATAATTTCGATGCCCGAGCTTTAGAAATAGCTTACAGGTTAACATGTCAAGAAAACACAATTTTTTGATGATCAAAACTACCCAAATTTAGACACCTCCTTTTCTGAAAAAGTGGACAGGTCCGGACCTGTTGAAAAAAAATAAATTTTGGCCAATTTTATTTCTTCATAATTTCGATGCCCGAGCTTTAGAAATAGCTTACAGGTTAACATGTCAAGAAAACACAATTTTTTGATGATCAAAACTACCCAAATTTAGACACCTCCTTTTCTGAAAAAGTGGACAGGTCCGGACCTGTTGAAAAAAAATAAATTTTGGCCAATTTTATTTCTTCATAATTTCGATGCCCGAGCTTTAGAAATAGCTTACAGGTTAACATGTCAAGAAAACACAATTTTTTGATGATCAAAACTACCCAAATTTAGACACCTACTTTTCTGAAAAAGTGGACAGGTCCGGACCTGTTGAAAAAAATTAAATTTTGGCCAATTTTATTTCTTCATAATTTCGATGCCCGAGCTTTAGAAATAGCTTACAGGTTTAACATGTCAAGAAAACACAATTTTTTGATGATCAAAACTACCCAAATTTAGACACCTCCTTTTCTGAAAAAGTGGACAGGTCCGGACCTGTTGAAAAAAAATAAATTTTGGCCATTTTTATTTCTTCATAATCTCGATGCCCGAGCTTTAGAAATAGCTTACAGGTTAACATGTCAAGAAAACACCATTTTTTGATGATCAAAACTACCCAAATTTAGACACCTCCTTTTCTGAAAAAGTGGACAGGTCCGGACCTGTTGAAAAAAATTAAATTTTGGCCAATTTTATTTCTTCATAATTTCGATGCCCGAGCTTTAGAAATAGCTTACAGGTTAACATGTCAAGAAAACACAATTTTTTGATGATCAAAACTACCCAAATTTAGACACCTCCTTTTCTGAAAAAGTGGACAGGTCCGGACCTGTTGAAAAAAATTAAATTTTGGCCAATTTTATTTCTTCATAATTTCGATGCCCGAGCTCTAGAAATAGCTTACAGGTTAACATGTCAAGAAAACACAATTTTTTGATGATCAAAACTACCCAAATTTAGACACCTCCTTTTCTGAAAAAGTGGACAGGTCCGGACCTGTTGAAAAAAAATAAATTTTGGCCAATTTTATTTCTTCATAATTTCGATGCCCGAGCTTTAGAAATAGCTTACAGGTTAACATGTCAAGAAAACACAATTTTTTGATGATCAAAACTACCCAAATTTAGACACCTCCTTTTCTGAAAAAGTGGACAGGTCCGGACCTGTTGAAAAAAAATAAATTTTGGCCAATTTTATTTCTTCATAATTTCGATGCCCGAGCTTTAGAAATAGCTTACAGGTTAACATGTCAAGAAAACACAATTTTTTGATGATCAAAACTACCCAAATTTAGACACCTCCTTTTCTGAAAAAGTGGACAGGTCCGGACCTGTTGAAAAAAAATAAATTTTGGCCAATTTTATTTCTTCATAATTTCGATGCCCGAGCTTTAGAAATAGCTTACAGGTTAACATGTCAAGAAAACACAATTTTTTGATGATCAAAACTACCCAAATTTAGACACCTACTTTTCTGAAAAAGTGGACAGGTCCGGACCTGTTGAAAAAAATTAAATTTTGGCCAATTTTATTTCTTCATAATTTCGATGCCCGAGCTTTAGAAATAGCTTACAGGTTAACATGTCAAGAAAACACAATTTTTTGATGATCAAAACTACCCAAATTTAGACACCTCCTTTTCTGAAAAAGTGGACAGGTCCGGACCTGTTGAAAAAAATTAAATTTTGGCCAATTTTATTTCTTCATAATTTCGATGCCCGAGCTTTAGAAATAGCTTACAGGTTAACATGTCAAGAAAACACAATTTTTTGATGATCAAAACTACCCAAATTTAGACACCTCCTTTTCTGAAAAAGTGGACAGGTCCGGACCTGTTGAAAAAAATTAAATTTTGGCCAATTTTATTTCTTCATAATTTCGATGCCCGAGCTTTAGAAATAGCTTACAGGTTAACATGTCAAGAAAACACAATTTTTTGATGATCAAAACTACCCAAATTTAGACACCTCCTTTTCTGAAAAAGTGGACAGGTCCGGACCTGTTGAAAAAAAATAAATTTTGGCCAATTTTATTTCTTCATAATTTCGATGCCCGAGCTTTAGAAATAGCTTACAGGTTAACATGTCAAGAAAACACAATTTTTTGATGATCAAAACTACCCAAATTTAGACACCTCCTTTTCTGAAAAAGTGGACAGGTCCGGACCTGTTGAAAAAAAATAAATTTTGGCCAATTTTATTTCTTCATAATTTCGATGCCCGAGCTTTAGAAATAGCTTACAGGTTAACATGTCAAGAAAACACAATTTTTTGATGATCAAAACTACCCAAATTTAGACACCTCCTTTTCTGAAAAAGTGGACAGTTCCGGACCTGTTGAAAAAAAATAAATTTTGGCCAATTTTATTTCTTCATAATTTCGATGCCCGAGCTTTAGAAATAGCTTACAGGTTAACATGTCAAGAAAACACAATTTTTTGATGATCAAAACTACCCAAATTTAGACACCTCCTTTTCTGAAAAAGTGGACAGGTCCGGACCTGTTGAAAAAAATTAAATTTTGGCCAATTTTATTTCTTCATAATTTCGATGCCAGAGCTTTAGAAATAGCTTACAGGTTAACATGTCAAGAAAACACAATTTTTTGATGATCAAAACTACCCAAATTTAGACACCTCCTTTTCTGAAAAAGTGGACAGGTCCGGACCTGTTGAAAAAAATAAAATTTTGGCCAATTTTATTTCTTCATAATTTCGATGCCCGAGCTTTAGAAATAGCTTACAGGTTAACATGTCAAGAAAACACAATTTTTTGATGATCAAAACTACCCAAATTTAGACACCTCCTTTTCTGAAAAAGTGGACAGGTCCGGACCTGTTGAAAAAAATTAAATTTTGGCCAATTTTATTTCTTCATAATTTCGATGCCCGAGCTTTAGAAATAGCTTACAGGTTAACATGTCAAGAAAACACAATTTTTTGATGATCAAAACTACCCAAATTTAGACACCTCCTTTTCTGAAAAAGTGGACAGGTCCGGACCTGTTGAAAAAAAATAAATTTTGGCCAATTTTATTTCTTCATAATTTCGATGCCCGAGCTTTAGAAATAGCTTACAGGTTAACATGTCAAGAAAACACAATTTTTTGATGATCAAAACTACCCAAATTTAGACACCTCCTTTTCTGAAAAAGTGGACAGTTCCGGACCTGTTGAAAAAAAATAAATTTTGGCCAATTTTATTTCTTCATAATTTCGATGCCCGAGCTTTAGAAATAGCTTACAGGTTAACATGTCAAGAAAACACAATTTTTTGATGATCAAAACTACCCAAATTTAGACACCTCCTTTTCTGAAAAAGTGGACAGGTCCGGACCTGTTGAAAAAAATTAAATTTTGGCCAATTTTATTTCTTCATAATTTCGATGCCAGAGCTTTAGAAATAGCTTACAGGTTAACATGTCAAGAAAACACAATTTTTTGATGATCAAAACTACCCAAATTTAGACACCTCCTTTTCTGAAAAAGTGGACAGGTCCGGACCTGTTGAAAAAAATAAAATTTTGGCCAATTTTATTTCTTCATAATTTCGATGCCCGAGCTTTAGAAATAGCTTACAGGTTAACATGTCAAGAAAACACAATTTTTTGATGATCAAAACTACCCAAATTTAGACACCTCCTTTTCTGAAAAAGTGGACAGGTCCGGACCTGTTGAAAAAAATTAAATTTTGGCCAATTTTATTTCTTCATAATTTCGATGCCCGAGCTTTAGAAATAGCTTACAGGTTAACATGTCAAGAAAACACAATTTTTTGATGATCAAAACTACCCAAATTTAGACACCTACTTTTCTGAAAAAGTGGACAGGTCCGGACCTGTTGAAAAAAATAAAATTTTAGCCAATTTTATTTCTTCATAATTTCGATGCCCGAGCTTTAGAAATAGCTTACAGGTTAACATGTCAAGAAAACACAATTTTTTGATGATCAAAACTACCCAAATTTAGACACCTCCTTTTCTGAAAAAGTGGACAGGTCCGGACCTGTTGAAAAAAATTAAATTTTGGCCAATTTTATTTCTTCATAATTTCGATGCCCGAGCTTTAGAAATAGCTTACAGGTTAACATGTCAAGAAAACAAAATTTTTTGATGATCAAAACTACCCAAATTTAGACACCTCCTTTTCTGAAAAAGTGGACAGGTCCGGACCTGTTGAAAAAAATTAAATTTTGGCCAATTTTATTTCTTCATAATTTCGATGCCCGAGCTTTAGAAATAGCTTACAGGTTAACATGTCAAGAAAACACAATTTTTTGATGATCAAAACTACCCAAATTTAGACACCTCCTTTTCTGAAAAAGTGGACAGGTCCGGACCTGTTGAAAAAAATTAAATTTTGGCCAATTTTATTTCTTCATAATTTCGATGCCCGAGCTTTAGAAATAGCTTACAGGTTAACATGTCAAGAAAACACAATTTTTTGATGATCAAAACTACCCAAATTTAGACACCTCCTTTTCTGAAAAAGTGGACAGGTCCGGACCTGTTGAAAAAAATTAAATTTTGGCCAATTTTATTTCTTCATAATTTCGATGCCCGAGCTTTAGAAATAGCTTACAGGTTAACATGTCAAGAAAACACAATTTTTTGATGATCAAAACTACCCAAATTTAGACACCTACTTTTCTGAAAAAGTGGACAGGTCCGGACCTGTTGAAAAAAAATAAATTTTGGCCAATTTTATTTCTTCATAATTTCGATGCCCGAGCTTTAGAAATAGCTTACAGGTTAACATGTCAAGAAAACACAATTTTTTGATGATCAAAACTACCCAAATTTAGACACCTCCTTTTCTGAAAAAGTGGACAGGTCCGGACCTGTTGAAAAAAAAAAAAATTTGGCCAATTTTATTTCTTCATAATTTCGATGCCCGAGCTTTAGAAATAGCTTACAGGTTAACATGTCAAGAAAACACAATTTTTTGATGATCAAAACTACCCAAATTTAGACACCTCCTTTTCTGAAAAAGTGGACAGGTCCGGACCTGTTGAAAAAAAATAAATTTTGGCCAATTTTATTTCTTCATAATTTCGATGCCCGAGCTTTAGAAATAGCTTACAGGTTAACATGTCAAGAAAACACAATTTTTTGATGATCAAAACTACCCAAATTTAGACACCTCCTTTTCTGAAAAAGTGGACAGGTCCGGACCTGTTGAAAAAAATTAAATTTTGGCCAATTTTATTTCTTCATAATTTCGATGCCCGAGCTTTAGAAATAGCTTACAGGTTAACATGTCAAGAAAACACAATTTTTTGATGATCAAAACTACCCAAATTTAGACACCTACTTTTCTGAAAAAGTGGACAGGTCCGGACCTGTTGAAAAAAAATAAATTTTGGCCAATTTTATTTCTTCATAATTTCGATGCCCGAGCTTTAGAAATAGCTTACAGGTTAACATGTCAAGAAAACACAATTTTTTGATGATCAAAACTACCCAAATTTAGACACCTCCTTTTCTGAAAAAGTGGACAGGTCCGGACCTGTTGAAAAAAAAAAAAATTTGGCCAATTTTATTTCTTCATAATTTCGATGCCCGAGCTTTAGAAATAGCTTACAGGTTAACATGTCAAGAAAACACAATTTTTTGATGATCAAAACTACCCAAATTTAGACACCTCCTTTTCTGAAAAAGTGGACAGGTCCGGACCTGTTGAAAAAAAAATAAATTTTGGCCAATTTTATTTCTTCATAATTTCGATGCCCGAGCTTTAGAAATAGCTTACAGGTTAACATGTCAAGAAAACACAATTTTTTGATGATCAAAACTACCCAAATTTAGACACCTACTTTTCTGAAAAAGTGGACAGGTCCGGACCTGTTGAAAAAAATTTAATTTTGGCCAATTTTATTTCTTCATAATTTCGATGCCCGAGCTTTAGAAATAGCTTACAGGTTAACATGTCAAGAAAACACAATTTTTTGATGATCAAAACTACCCAAATTTAGACACCTCCTTTTCTGAAAAAGTGGACAGGTCCGGACCTGTTGAAAAAAATAAAATTTTGGCCAATTTTATTTCTTCATAATTTCGATGCCCGAGCTTTAGAAATAGCTTACAGGTTAACATGTCAAGAAAACACAATTTTTTGATGATCAAAACTACCCAAATTTAGACACCTACTTTTCTGAAAAAGTGGACAGGTCCGGACCTGTTGAAAAAAATAAAATTTTGGCCAATTTTATTTCTTCATAATTTCAATGCCCGAGCTTTAGAAATAGCTTACAGGTTAACATGTCAAGAAAACACAATTTTTTGATGATCAAAACTACCCAAATTTAGACACCTCCTTTTCTGAAAAAGTGGACAGGTCCGGACCTGTTGAAAAAAAATAAATTTTGGCCAATTTTATTTCTTCATAATTTCGATGCCCGAGCTTTAGAAATAGCTTACAGGTTAACATGTCAAGAAAACACAATTTTTTGATGATCAAAACTACCCAAATTTAGACACCTACTTTTCTGAAAAAGTGGACAGGTCCGGACCTGTTGAAAAAAATAAAATTTTGGTCAATTTTATTTCTTCATAATTTCGATGCCCGAGCTTTAGAAATAGCTTACAGGTTAACATGTCAAGAAAACACAATTTTTTGATGATCAAAACTACCCAAATTTAGACACCTCCTTTTCTGAAAAAGTGGACAGGTCCGGACCTTTTGAAAAAAATAAATTTTGGCCAATTTTATTTCTTCATAATTTCGATGCCCGAGCTTTAGAAATAGCTTACAGGTTAACATGTCAAGAAAACACAATTTTTTGATGATCAAAACTACCCAAATTTAGACACCTACTTTTCTGAAAAAGTGGACAGGTCTGGACCTGTTGAAAAAAATTAAATTTTGGCCAATTTTATTTCTTCATAATTTCGATGCCCGAGCTTTAGAAATAGCTTACAGGTTAACATGTCAAGAAAACACAATTTTTTGATGATCAAAACTACCCAAATTTAGACACCTACTTTTCTGAAAAAGTGGACAGGTCCGGACCTGTTGAAAAAAATAAAATTTTGGCCAATTTTATTTCTTCATAATTTCGATGCCCGAGCTTTAGAAATAGCTTACAGGTTAACATGTCAAGAAAACACAATTTTTTGATGATCAAAACTACCCAAATTTAGACATCTACTTTTCTGAAAAAGTGGACAGGTCCGGACCTGTTGAAAAAAATAAAATTTTGGCCAATTTTATTTCTTCATAATTTCGATGCCCGAGCTTTAGAAATAGCTTACAGGTTAACATGTCAAGAAAACACAATTTTTTGATGATCAAAACTACCCAAATTTAGACACCTCCTTTTCTGAAAAAGTGGACAGGTCCGGACCTGTTGAAAAAAATTAAATTTTGGCCAATTTTATTTCTTCATAATTTCGATGCCCGAGCTTTAGAAATAGCTTACAGGTTAACATGTCAAGAAAACACAATTTTTTGATGATCAAAACTACCCAAATTTAGACACCTCCTTTTCTGAAAAAGTGGACAGGTCCGGACCTGTTGAAAAAAAATAAATTTTGGCCAATTTTATTTCTTCATAATTTCGATGCCCGAGCTTTAGAAATAGCTTACAGGTTAACATGTCAAGAAAACACAATTTTTTGATGATCAAAACTACCCAAATTTAGACACCTCCTTTTCTGAAAAAGTGGACAGGTCCGGACCTGTTGAAAAAAATAAAATTTTGGCCAATTTTATTTCTTCATAATTTCGATGCCCAAGCTTTAGAAATAGCTTACAGGTTAACATTTCAAGAAAACACAATTTTTTGATGATCAAAACTACCCAAATTTAGACACCTCCTTTTCTGAAAAAGTGGACAGGTCCGGACCTGTTGAAAAAAATTAAATTTTGGCCAATTTTATTTCTTCATAATTTCGATGCCCGAGCTTTAGAAATAGCTTACAGGTTAACATGTCAAGAAAACACAATTTTTTGATGATCAAAACTACCCAAATTTAGACACCTACTTTTCTGAAAAAGTGGACAGGTCCGGACCTGTTGAAAAAAATTAAATTTTGGCCAATTTTATTTCTTCATAATTTCGATGCCCGAGCTTTAGAAATAGCTTACAGGTTAACATGTCAAGAAAACAAAATTTTTTGATGATCAAAACTACCCAAATTTAGACACCTCCTTTTCTGAAAAAGTGGACAGGTCCGGACCTGTTGAAAAAAATTAAATTTTGGCCAATTTTATTTCTTCATAATTTCGATGCCCGAGCTTTAGAAATAGCTTACAGGTTAACATGTCAAGAAAACACAATTTTTTGATGATCAAAACTACCCAAATTTAGACACCTCCTTTTCTGAAAAAGTGGACAGGTCCGGACCTGTTGAAAAAAATTAAATTTTGGCCAATTTTATTTCTTCATAATTTCGATGCCCGAGCTTTAGAAATAGCTTACAGGTTAACATGTCAAGAAAACACAATTTTTTGATGATCAAAACTACCCAAATTTAGACACCTCCTTTTCTGAAAAAGTGGACAGGTCCGGACCTGTTGAAAAAAATTAAATTTTGGCCAATTTTATTTCTTCATAATTTCGATGCCCGAGCTTTAGAAATAGCTTACAGGTTAACATGTCAAGAAAACACAATTTTTTGATGATCAAAACTACCCAAATTTAGACACCTACTTTTCTGAAAAAGTGGACAGGTCCGGACCTGTTGAAAAAAAATAAATTTTGGCCAATTTTATTTCTTCATAATTTCGATGCCCGAGCTTTAGAAATAGCTTACAGGTTAACATGTCAAGAAAACACAATTTTTTGATGATCAAAACTACCCAAATTTAGACACCTCCTTTTCTGAAAAAGTGGACAGGTCCGGACCTGTTGAAAAAAATTAAATTTTGGCCAATTTTATTTCTTCATAATTTCGATGCCCGAGCTTTAGAAATAGCTTACAGGTTAACATGTCAAGAAAACACAATTTTTTGATGATCAAAACTACCCAAATTTAGACACCTACTTTTCTGAAAAAGTGGACAGGTCCGGACCTGTTGAAAAAAATAAAATTTTGGCCAATTTTATTTCTTCATAATTTCGATGCCCGAGCTTTAGAAATAGCTTACAGGTTAACATGTCAAGAAAACACAATTTTTTGATGATCAAAACTACCCAAATTTAGACACCTCCTTTTCTGAAAAAGTGGACAGGTCCGGACCTTTTGAAAAAAATAAATTTTGGCCAATTTTATTTCTTCATAATTTCGATGCCCGAGCTTTAGAAATAGCTTACAGGTTAACATGTCAAGAAAACACAATTTTTTGATGATCAAAACTACCCAAATTTAGACACCTCCTTTTCTGAAAAAGTGGACAGGTCCAGACCTGTTGAAAAAAATTAAATTTTGGCCAATTTTATTTCTTCATAATTTCGATGCCCGAGCTTTAGAAATAGCTTACAGGTTAACATGTCAAGAAAACACAATTTTTTGATGATCAAAACTACCCAAATTTAGACACCTACTTTTCTGAAAAAGTGGACAGGTCCGGACCTGTTGAAAAAAATTAAATTTTGGCCAATTTTATTTCTTCATAATTTCGATGCCCGAGCTTTAGAAATAGCTTACAGGTTAACATGTCAAGAAAACACAATTTTATGATGATCAAAACTACCCAAATTTAGACACCTCCTTTTCTGAAAAAGTGGACAGGTCCGGAGCTGTTGAAAAAAAATAAATTTTGGCCAATTTTATTTCTTCATAATTTCGATGCCCGAGCTTTAGAAATAGCTTACAGGTTAACATGTCAAGAAAACACAATTTTTTGATGATCAAAACTACCCAAATTTAGACACCTCCTTTTCTGAAAAAGTGGACAGGTCCGGACCTGTTGAAAAAAATAAAATTTTGGCCAATTTTATTTCTTCATAATTTCGATGCCCGAGCTTTAGAAATAGCTTACAGGTTAACATGTCAAGAAAACACAATTTTTTGATGATCAAAACTACCCAAATTTAGACACATCCTTTTCTGAAAAAGTGGACAGGTCCGGACCTTTTGAAAAAAATAAATTTTGGCCAATTTTATTTCTTCATAATTTCGATGCCCGAGCTTTAGAAATAGCTTACAGGTTAACATGTCAAGAAAACACAATTTTTTGATGATCAAAACTACCCAAATTTAGACACCTACTTTTCTGAAAAAGTGGACAGGTCCGGACCTGTTGAAAAAAATAAAATTTTGGCCAATTTTATTTCTTCATAATTTCGATGCCCGAGCTTTAGAAATAGCTTACAGGTTAACATGTCAAGAAAACACAATTTTTTGATGATCAAAACTACCCAAATTTAGACACCTCCTTTTCTGAAAAAGTGGACAGGTCCGGACCTTTTGAAAAAAATAAATTTTGGCCAATTTTATTTCTTCATAATTTCGATGCCCGAGCTTTAGAAATAGCTTACAGGTTAACATGTCAAGAAAACACAATTTTTTGATGATCAAAACTACCCAAATTTAGACACCTACTTTTCTGAAAAAGTGGACAGGTCCGGACCTGTTGAAAAAAATAAAATTTTGGCCAATTTTATTTCTTCATAATTTCGATGCCCGAGCTTTAGAAATAGCTTACAGGTTAACATGTCAAGAAAACACAATTTTTTGATGATCAAAACTACCCAAATTTAGACACCTCCTTTTCTGAAAAAGTGGACAGGTCCGGACCTTTTGAAAAAAATAAATTTTGGCCAATTTTATTTCTTCATAATTTCGATGCCCGAGCTTTAGAAATAGCTTACAGGTTAACATGTCAAGAAAACACAATTTTTTGATGATCAAAACTACCCAAATTTAGACACCTCCTTTTCTGAAAAAGTGGACAGGTCCGGACCTGTTGAAAAAAATAAAATTTTGGCCAATTTTATTTCTTCATAATTTCGATGCCCGAGCTTTAGAAATAGCTTACAGGTTAACATGTCAAGAAAACACAATTTTTTGATGATCAAAACTACCCAAATTTAGACACATCCTTTTCTGAAAAAGTGGACAGGTCCGGACCTTTTGAAAAAAATAAATTTTGGCCAATTTTATTTCTTCATAATTTCGATGCCCGAGCTTTAGAAATAGCTTACAGGTTAACATGTCAAGAAAACACAATTTTTTGATGATCAAAACTACCCAAATTTAGACACCTACTTTTCTGAAAAAGTGGACAGGTCCGGACCTGTTGAAAAAAATTAAATTTTGGCCAATTTTATTTCTTCATAATTTCGATGCCCAAGCTTTAGAAATAGCTTACAGGTTAACATGTCAAGAAAACACAATTTTTTGATGATCAAAACTACCCAAATTTAGACACCTCCTTTTCTGAAAAAGTGGACAGGTCCGGACCTGTTGAAAAAAATAAAATTTTGGCCAATTTTATTTCTTCATAATTTCGATGCCCGAGCTTTAGAAATAGCTTACAGGTTAACATGTCAAGAAAACACAATTTTTTGATGATCAAAACTACCCAAATTTAGACACCTCCTTTTCTGAAAAAGTGGACAGGTCCGGACCTGTTGAAAAAAATAAAATTTTGGCCAATTTTATTTCTTCATAATTTCGATGCCCGAGCTTTAGAAATAGCTTACAGGTTAACATGTCAAGAAAACACAATTTTTTGATGATCAAAACTACCCAAATTTAGACACATCCTTTTCTGAAAAAGTGGACAGGTCCGGACCTTTTGAAAAAAATAAATTTTGGCCAATTTTATTTCTTCATAATTTCGATGCCCGAGCTTTAGAAATAGCTTACAGGTTAACATGTCAAGAAAACACAATTTTTTGATGATCAAAACTACCCAAATTTAGACACCTACTTTTCTGAAAAAGTGGACAGGTCCGGACCTGTTGAAAAAAATTAAATTTTGGCCAATTTTATTTCTTCATAATTTCGATGCCCAAGCTTTAGAAATAGCTTACAGGTTAACATGTCAAGAAAACACAATTTTTTGATGATCAAAACTACCCAAATTTAGACACCTCCTTTTCTGAAAAAGTGGACAGGTCCGGACCTGTTGAAAAAAATAAAATTTTGGCCAATTTTATTTCTTCATAATTTCGATGCCCGAGCTTTAGAAATAGCTTACAGGTTAACATGTCAAGAAAACACAATTTTTTGATGATCAAAACTACCCAAATTTAGACACCTCCTTTTCTGAAAAAGTGGACAGGTCCGGACCTTTTGAAAAAAATAAATTTTGGCCAATTTTATTTCTTCATAATTTCGATGCCCGAGCTTTAGAAATAGCTTACAGGTTAACATGTCAAGAAAACACAATTTTTTGATCATCAAAACTACCCAAATTTAGACACCTCCTTTTCTGAAAAAGTAGACAGGTCCGGACCTGTTGAAAAAAATTAAATTTTGGCCAATTTTATTTCTTCATAATTTCGATGCCCGAGCTTTAGAAATAGCTTACAGGTTAACATGTCAAGAAAACACAATTTTTTGATGATCAAAACTACCCAAATTTAGACACCTCCTTTTCTGAAAAAGTGGACAGGTCTGGACCTGTTGAAAAAAATTAAATTTTGGCCAATTTTATTTCTTCATAATTTCGATGCCCGAGCTTTAGAAATAGCTTACAGGTTAACATGTCAAGAAAACACAATTTTTTGATGATCAAAACTACCCAAATTTAGACACCTCCTTTTCTGAAAAAGTGGACAGGTCCGGACCTTTTGAAAAAAATAAATTTTGGCCAATTTTATTTCTTCATAATTTCGATGCCCGAGCTTTAGAAATAGCTTACAGGTTAACATGTCAAGAAAACACAATTTTTTGATGATCAAAACTACCCAAATTTAGACACCTACTTTTCTGAAAAAGTGGACAGGTCCGGACCTGTTGAAAAAAATTAAATTTTGGCCAATTTTATTTCTTCATAATTTCGATGCCCGAGCTTTAGAAATAGCTTACAGGTTAACATGTCAAGAAAACACAATTTTTTGATGATCAAAACTACCCAAATTTAGACATCTACTTTTCTGAAAAAGTGGACAGGTCCGGACCTGTTGAAAAAAATAAAATTTTGGCCAATTTTATTTCTTCATAATTTCGATGCCCGAGCTTTAGAAATAGCTTACAGGTTAACATGTCAAGAAAACACAATTTTTTGATGATCAAAACTACCCAAATTTAGACACCTACTTTTCTGAAAAAGTGGACAGGTCCGGACCTGTTGAAAAAAAATAAATTTTGGCCAATTTTATTTCTTCATAATTTCGATGCCCGAGCTTTAGAAATAGCTTACAGGTTAACATGTCAAGAAAACACAATTTTTTGATGATCAAAACTACCCAAATTTAGACACCTACTTTTCTGAAAAAGTGGACAGGTCCCGACCTGTTGAAAAAAATTAAATTTTGGCCAATTTTATTTCTTCATAATTTCGATGCCCGAGCTTTAGAAATAGCTTACAGGTTAACATGTCAAGAAAACACAATTTTTTGATGATCAAAACTACCCAAATTTAGACACCTCCTTTTCTGAAAAAGTGGACAGGTCCGGACCTGTTGAAAAAAATTAAATTTTGGCCAATTTTATTTCTTCATAATTTCGATGCCCGAGCTTTAGAAATAGCTTACAGGTTAACATGTCAAGAAAACACAATTTTTTGATGATCAAAACTACCCAAATTTAGACACCTACTTTTCTGAAAAAGTGGACAGGTCCGGACCTGTTGAAAAAAAATAAATTTTGGCCAATTTTATTTCTTCATAATTTCGATGCCCGAGCTTTAGAAATAGCTTACAGGTTAACATGTCAAGAAAACACAATTTTTTGATGATCAAAACTACCCAAATTTAGACACCTACTTTTCTGAAAAAGTGGACAGGTCCGGACCTGTTGAAAAAAAATAAATTTTGGCCAATTTTATTTCTTCATAATTTCGATGCCCGAGCTTTAGAAATAGCTTACAGGTTAACATGTCAAGAAAACACAATTTTTTGATGATCAAAACTACCCAAATTTAGACACCTACTTTTCTGAAAAAGTGGACAGGTCCGGACCTGTTGAAAAAAAATAAATTTTGGCCAATTTTATTTCTTCATAATTTCGATGCCCGAGCTTTAGAAATAGCTTACAGGTTAACATGTCAAGAAAACACAATTTTTTGATGATCAAAACTACCCAAATTTAGACACCTACTTTTCTGAAAAAGTGGACAGGTCCGGACCTGTTGAAAAAAATTAAATTTTGGCCAATTTTATTTCTTCATAATTTCGATGCCCGAGCTTTAGAAATAGCTTACAGGTTAACATGTCAAGAAAACACAATTTTTTGATGATCAAAACTACCCAAATTTAGACACCTCCTTTTCTGAAAAAGTGGACAGGTCTGGACCTGTTGAAAAAAATTAAATTTTGGCCAATTTTATTTCTTCATAATTTCGATGCCAGAGCTTTAGAAATAGCTTACAGGTTAACATGTCAAGAAAACACAATTTATTGATGATCAAAACTACCCAAATTTAGACACCTACTTTTCTGAAAAAGTGGACAGGTCCGGACCTGTTGAAAAAAAATAAATTTTGGCCAATTTTATTTCTTCATAATTTCGATGCCCGAGCTTTAGAAATAGCTTACAGGTTAACATGTCAAGAAAACACAATTTTTTGATGATCAAAACTACCCAAATTTAGACACCTCCTTTTCTGAAAAAGTGGACAGGTCCGGACCTGTTGAAAAAAATTAAATTTTGGCCAATTTTATTTCTTCATAATTTCGATGCCCGAGCTTTAGAAATAGCTTACAGGTTAACATGTCAAGAAAACACAATTTTTTGATGATCAAAACTACCCAAATTTAGACACCTACTTTTCTGAAAAAGTGGACAGGTCCGGACCTGTTGAAAAAAAATAAATTTTGGCCAATTTTATTTCTTCATAATTTCGATGCCCGAGCTTTAGAAATAGCTTACAGGTTAACATGTCAAGAAAACACAATTTTTTGATGATCAAAACTACCCAAATTTAGACACCTACTTTTCTGAAAAAGTGGACAGGTCCGGACCTGTTGAAAAAAAATAAATTTTGGCCAATTTTATTTCTTCATAATTTCGATGCCCGAGCTTTAGAAATAGCTTACAGGTTAACATGTCAAGAAAACACAATTTTTTGATGATCAAAACTACCCAAATTTAGACACCTCCTTTTCTGAAAAAGTGGACAGGTCCGGACCTTTTGAAAAAAATAAATTTTGGCCAATTTTATTTCTTCATAGTTTCGATGCCCGAGCTTTAGAAATAGCTTACAGGTTAACATGTCAAGAAAACACAATTTTTTGATGATCAAAACTACCCAAATTTAGACACCTACTTTTCTGAAAAAGTGGACAGGTCCGGACCTGTTGAAAAAAAATAAATTTTGGCCAATTTTATTTCTTCATAATTTCGATGCCCGAGCTTTAGAAATAGCTTACAGGTTAACATGTCAAGAAAACACAATTTTTTGATGATCAAAACTACCCAAATTTAGACATCTACTTTTCTGAAAAAGTGGACAGGTCCGGACCTGTTGAAAAAAATAAAATTTTGGCCAATTTTATTTCTTCATAATTTCGATGCCCAAGCTTTAGAAATAGCTTACAGGTTAACATGTCAAGAAAACACAATTTTTTGATGATCAAAACTACCCAAATTTAGACACCTACTTTTCTGAAAAAGTGGACAGGTCCGGACCTGTTGAAAAAAAATAAATTTTGGCCAATTTTATTTCTTCATAATTTCGATGCCCGAGCTTTAGAAATAGCTTACAGGTTAACATGTCAAGAAAACACAATTTTTTGATGATCAAAACTACCCAAATTTAGACACCTACTTTTCTGAAAAAGTGGACAGGTCCGGACCTGTTGAAAAAAATTAAATTTTGGCCAATTTTATTTCTTCATAATTTCGATGCCCGAGCTTTAGAAATAGCTTACAGGTTAACATGTCAAGAAAACACAATTTTTTGATGATCAAAACTACCCAAATTTAGACACCTCCTTTTCTGAAAAAGTGGACAGGTCTGGACCTGTTGAAAAAAATTAAATTTTGGCCAATTTTATTTCTTCATAATTTCGATGCCAGAGCTTTAGAAATAGCTTACAGGTTAACATGTCAAGAAAACACAATTTATTGATGATCAAAACTACCCAAATTTAGACACCTACTTTTCTGAAAAAGTGGACAGGTCCGGACCTGTTGAAAAAAAATAAATTTTGGCCAATTTTATTTCTTCATAATTTCGATGCCCGAGCTTTAGAAATAGCTTACAGGTTAACATGTCAAGAAAACACAATTTTTTGATGATCAAAACTACCCAAATTTAGACACCTCCTTTTCTGAAAAAGTGGACAGGTCCGGACCTTTTGAAAAAAATAAATTTTGGCCAATTTTATTTCTTCATAATTTCGATGCCCGAGCTTTAGAAATAACTTACAGGTTAACATGTCAAGAAAACACAATTTTTTGATGATCAAAACTACCCAAATTTAGACACCTACTTTTCTGAAAAAGTGGACAGGTCCGGACCTGTTGAAAAAAATAAAATTTTGGCCAATTTTATTTCTTCATAATTTCGATGCCCGAGCTTTAGAAATAGCTTACAGGTTAACATGTCAAGAAAACACAATTTTTTGATGATCAAAACTACCCAAATTTAGACATCTACTTTTCTGAAAAAGTGGACAGGTCCGGACCTGTTGAAAAAAAAAAAATTTTGGCCAATTTTATTTCTTCATAATTTCGATGCCCGAGCTTTAGAAATAGCTTACAGGTTAACATGTCAAGAAAACACAATTTTTTGATGATCAAAACTACCCAAATTTAGACACCTCCTTTTCTGAAAAAGTGGACAGGTCCGGACCTGTTGAAAAAAAATAAATTTTGGCCAATTTTATTTCTTCATAATTTCGATGCCCGAGCTTTAGAAATAGCTTACAGGTTAACATGTCAAGAAAACACAATTTTTTGATGATCAAAACTACCCAAATTTAGACACCTACTTTTCTGAAAAAGTGGACAGGTCCGGACCTGTTGAAAAAAATTAAATTTTGGCCAATTTTATTTCTTCATAATTTCGATGCCCGAGCTTTAGAAATAGCTTACAGGTTAACATGTCAAGAAAACACAATTTAATGATGATCAAAACTACCCAAATTTAGACACCTACTTTTCTGAAAAAGTGGACAGGTCCGGACCTGTTGAAAAAAATTAAATTTTGGCCAATTTTATTTCTTCATAATTTCGATGCCCGAGCTTTAGAAATAGCTTACAGGTTAACATGTCAAGAAAACACAATTTTTTGATGATCAAAAACCCAAATTTAGACACCTCCTTTTCTGAAAAAGTGGACAGGTCCGGACCTGTTGAAAAAAATTAAATTTTGGCCAATTTTATTTCTTCATAATTTCGATGCCCGAGCTTTAGAAATAGCTTACAGGTTAACATGTCAAGAAAACACAATTTTTTGATGATCAAAACTACCCAAATTTAGACACCTCCTTTTCTGAAAAAGTGGACAGGTCCGGACCTGTTGAAAAAAATTAAATTTTGGCCAATTTTATTTCTTCATAATTTCGATGCCCGAGCTTTAGAAATAGCTTACAGGTTAACATGTCAAGAAAACACAATTTTTTGATGATCAAAACTACCCAAATTTAGACACCTCCTTTTCTGAAAAAGTGGACAGGTCCGGACCTGTTGAAAAAAAATAAATTTTGGCCAATTTTATTTCTTCATAATTTCGATGCCCGAGCTTTAGAAATAGCTTACAGGTTAACATGTCAAGAAAACACAATTTTTTGATGATCAAAACTACCCAAATTTAGACACCTCCTTTTCTGAAAAAGTGGACAGGTCCGGACCTGTTGAAAAAAAATAAATTTTGGCCAATTTTATTTCTTCATAATTTCGATGCCCGAGCTTTAGAAATAGCTTACAGGTTAACATGTCAAGAAAACACAATTTTTTGATGATCAAAACTACCCAAATTTAGACACCTCCTTTTCTGAAAAAGTGGACAGGTCCGGACCTGTTGAAAAAAAATAAATTTTGGCCAATTTTATTTCTTCATAATTTCGATGCCCGAGCTTTAGAAATAGCTTACAGGTTAACATGTCAAGAAAACACAATTTTTTGATGATCAAAACTACCCAAATTTAGACACCTCCTTTTCTGAAAAAGTGGACAGGTCCGGACCTGTTGAAAAAAATTAAATTTTGGCCAATTTTATTTCTTCATAATTTCGATGCCCGAGCTTTAGAAATAGCTTACAGGTTAACATGTCAAGAAAACACAATTTTTTGATGATCAAAACTACCCAAATTTAGACACCTCCTTTTCTGAAAAAGTGGACAGGTCCGGACCTGTTGAAAAAAATTAAATTTTGGCCAATTTTATTTCTTCATAATTTCGATGCCCGAGCTTTAGAAATAGCTTACAGGTTAACATGTCAAGAAAACACAATTTTTTGATGATCAAAACTACCCAAATTTAGACACCTACTTTTCTGAAAAAGTGGACAGGTCCGGACCTGTTGAAAAAAAATAAATTTTGGCCAATTTGATTTCTTCATAATTTCGATGCCCGAGCTTTAGAAATAGCTTACAGGTTAACATGTCAAGAAAACACAATTTTTTGATGATCAAAACTACCCAAATTTAGACACCTCCTTTTCTGAAAAAGTGGACAGGTCCGGACCTGTTGAAAAAAAATAAATTTTGGCCAATTTTATTTCTTCATAATTTCGATGCCCGAGCTTTAGAAATAGCTTACAGGTTAACATGTCAAGAAAACACAATTTTTTGATGATCAAAAACCCAAATTTAGACACCTCCTTTTCTGAAAAAGTGGACAGGTCCGGACCTGTTGAAAAAAATTAAATTTTGGCCAATTTTATTTCTTCATAATTTCGATGCCCGAGCTTTAGAAATAGCTTACAGGTTAACATGTCAAGAAAACACAATTTTTTGATGATCAAAACTACCCAAATTTAGACACCTCCTTTTCTGAAAAAGTGGACAGGTCCGGACCTGTTGAAAAAAATTAAATTTTGGCCAATTTTATTTCTTCATAATTTCGATGCCCGAGCTTTAGAAATAGCTTACAGGTTAACATGTCAAGAAAACACAATTTTTTGATGATCAAAACTACCCAAATTTAGACACCTCCTTTTCTGAAAAAGTGGACAGGTCCGGACCTGTTGAAAAAAAATAAATTTTGGCCAATTTTATTTCTTCATAATTTCGATGCCCGAGCTTTAGAAATAGCTTACAGGTTAACATGTCAAGAAAACACAATTTTTTGATGATCAAAACTACCCAAATTTAGACACCTACTTTTCTGAAAAAGTGGACAGGTCCGGACCTGTTGAAAAAAAATAAATTTTGGCCAATTTTATTTCTTCATAATTTCGATGCCCGAGCTTTAGAAATAGCTTACAGGTTAACATGTCAAGAAAACACAATTTTTTGATGATCAAAACTACCCAAATTTAGACACCTCCTTTTCTGAAAAAGTGGACAGGTCCGGACCTGTTGAAAAAAAATAAATTTTGGCCAATTTTATTTCTTCATAATTTCGATGCCCGAGCTTTAGAAATAGCTTACAGGTTAACATGTCAAGAAAACACAATTTTTTGATGATCAAAAACCCAAATTTAGACACCTCCTTTTCTGAAAAAGTGGACAGGTCCGGACCTGTTGAAAAAAATTAAATTTTGGCCAATTTTATTTCTTCATAATTTCGATGCCCGAGCTTTAGAAATAGCTTACAGGTTAACATGTCAAGAAAACACAATTTTTTGATGATCAAAACTACCCAAATTTAGACACCTACTTTTCTGAAAAAGTGGACAGGTCCGGACCTGTTGAAAAAAATTAAATTTTGGCCAATTTTATTTCTTCATAATTTCGATGCCCGAGCTTTAGAAATAGCTTACAGGTTAACATGTCAAGAAAACACAATTTTTTGATGATCAAAACTACCCAAATTTAGACACCTACTTTTCTGAAAAAGTGGACAGGTCCGGACCTGTTGAAAAAAAATAAATTTTGGCCAATTTGATTTCTTCATAATTTCGATGCCCGAGCTTTAGAAATAGCTTACAGGTTAACATGTCAAGAAAACACAATTTTTTGATGATCAAAACTACCCAAATTTAGACACCTACTTTTCTGAAAAAGTGGACAGGTCCGGACCTGTTGAAAAAAATAAAATTTTGGCCAATTTTATTTCTTCATAATTTCGATGCCCGAGCTTTAGAAATAGCTTACAGGTTAACATGTCAAGAAAACACCATTTTTTGATGATCAAAACTACCCAAATTTAGACACCTCCTTTTCTGAAAAAGTGGACAGGTCCGGACCTGTTGAAAAAAAATAAATTTTGGCCAATTTTATTTCTTCATAATTTCGATGCCCGAGCTTTAGAAATAGCTTACAGGTTAACATGTCAAGAAAACACAATTTTTTGATGATCAAAACTACCCAAATTTAGACACCTACTTTTCTGAAAAAGTGGACAGGTCCGGACCTGTTGAAAAAAAATAAATTTTGGCCAATTTTATTTCTTCATAATTTCGATGCCCGAGCTTTAGAAATAGCTTACAGGTTAACATGTCAAGAAAACACAATTTTTTGATGATCAAAACTACCCAAATTTAGACACCTCCTTTTCTGAAAAAGTGGACAGGTCCGGACCTGTTGAAAAAAATTAAATTTTGGCCAATTTTATTTCTTCATAATTTCGATGCCCGAGCTTTAGAAATAGCTTACAGGTTAACATGTCAAGAAAACACAATTTTTTGATGATCAAAACTACCCAAATTTAGACACCTCCTTTTCTGAAAAAGTGGACAGGTCCGGACCTGTTGAAAAAAATAAATTTTGGCCAATTTTATTTCTTCATAATTTCGATGCCCGAGCTTTAGAAATAGCTTACAGGTTAACATGTCAAGAAAACACAATTTTTTGATGATCAAAACTACCCAAATTTAGACACCTACTTTTCTGAAAAAGTGGACAGGTCCGGACCTGTTGAAAAAAATTAAATTTTGGCCAATTTTATTTCTTCATAATTTCGATGCCCGAGCTTTAGAAATAGCTTACAGGTTAACATGTCAAGAAAACACAATTTTTTGATGTTCAAAACTACCCAAATTTAGACACCTCCTTTTCTGAAAAAGTGGACAGGTCCGGACCTGTTGAAAAAAATTAAATTTTGGCCAATTTTATTTCTTCATAATTTCGATGCCCGAGCTTTAGAAATAGCTTACAGGTTAACATGTCAAGAAAACACAATTTTTTGATGATCAAAACTACCCAAATTTAGACACCTACTTTTCTGAAAAAGTGGACAGGTCCGGACCTGTTGAAAAAAATAAAATTTTGGCCAATTTTATTTCTTCATAATTTCGATGCCCGAGCTTTAGAAATAGCTTACAGGTTAACATGTCAAGAAAACACAATTTTTTGATGATCAAAACTACCCAAATTTAGACACCTCCTTTTCTGAAAAAGTGGACAGGTCCGGACCTGTTGAAAAAAATAAAATTTTGGCCAATTTTATTTCTTCATAATTTCGATGCCCGAGCTTTAGAAATAGCTTACAGGTTAACATGTCAAGAAAACACAATTTTTTGATGATCAAAACTACCCAAATTTAGACACCTCCTTTTCTGAAAAAGTGGACAGGTCCGGACCTGTTGAAAAAAATTAAATTTTGGCCAATTTTATTTCTTCATAATTTCGATGCCCGAGCTTTAGAAATAGCTTACAGGTTAACATGTCAAGAAAACACAATTTTTTGATGATCAAAACTACCCAAATTTAGACACCTACTTTTCTGAAAAAGTGGACAGGTCCGGACCTGTTGAAAAAAATTAAATTTTGGCCAATTTTATTTCTTCATAATTTCGATGCCCGAGCTTTAGAAATAGCTTACAGGTTAACATGTCAAGAAAACACAATTTTTTGATGATCAAAACTACCCAAATTTAGACACCTCCTTTTCTGAAAAAGTGGACAGGTCCGGACCTGTTGAAAAAAATTAAATTTTGGCCAATTTTATTTCTTCATAATTTCGATGCCCGAGCTTTAGAAATAGCTTACAGGTTAACATGTCAAGAAAACACAATTTTTTGATGATCAAAACTACCCAAATTTAGACACCTACTTTTCTGAAAAAGTGGACAGGTCCGGACCTGTTGAAAAAAATTAAATTTTGGCCAATTTTATTTCTTCATAATTTCGATGCCCGAGCTTTAGAAATAGCTTACAGGTTAACATGTCAAGAAAACACAATTTTTTGATGATCAAAACTACCCAAATTTAGACACCTCCTTTTCTGAAAAAGTGGACAGGTCCGGACCTTTTGAAAAAAATAAATTTTGGCCAATTTTATTTCTTCATAATTTCGATGCCCGAGCTTTAGAAATAACTTACAGGTTAACATGTCAAGAAAACACAATTTTTTGATGATCAAAACTACCCAAATTTAGACACCTACTTTTCTGAAAAAGTGGACAGGTCCGGACCTGTTGAAAAAAATAAAATTTTGGCCAATTTTATTTCTTCATAATTTCGATGCCCGAGCTTTAGAAATAGCTTACAGGTTAACATGTCAAGAAAACACAATTTTTTGATGATCAAAACTACCCAAATTTAGACACCTACTTTTCTGAAAAAGTGGACAGGTCCGGACCTGTTGAAAAAAAATAAATTTTGGCCAATTTTATTTCTTCATAATTTCGATGCCCGAGCTTTAGAAATAGCTTACAGGTTAACATGTCAAGAAAACACAATTTTTTGATGATCAAAACTACCCAAATTTAGACACCTACTTTTCTGAAAAAGTGGACAGGTCCGGACCTGTTGAAAAAAATTAAATTTTGGCCAATTTTATTTCTTCATAATTTCGATGCCCGAGCTTTAGAAATAGCTTACAGGTTAACATGTCAAGAAAACACAATTTTTTGATGATCAAAACTACCCAAATTTAGACACCTCCTTTTCTGAAAAAGTGGACAGGTCCGGACCTGTTGAAAAAAATTAAATTTTGGCCAATTTTATTTCTTCATAATTTCGATGCCAGAGCTTTAGAAATAGCTTACAGGTTAACATGTCAAGAAAACACAATTTATTGATGATCAAAACTACCCAAATTTAGACACCTACTTTTCTGAAAAAGTGGACAGGTCCGGACCTGTTGAAAAAAAATAAATTTTGGCCAATTTTATTTCTTCATAATTTCGATGCCCGAGCTTTAGAAATAGCTTACAGGTTAACATGTCAAGAAAACACAATTTTTTGATGATCAAAACTACCCAAATTTAGACACCTCCTTTTCTGAAAAAGTGGACAGGTCCGGACCTTTTGAAAAAAATAAAATTTTGGCCAATTTTATTTCTTCATAATTTCGATGCCCGAGCTTTAGAAATAGCTTACAGGTTAACATGTCAAGAAAACACAATTTTTTGATGATCAAAACTACCCAAATTTAGACATCTACTTTTCTGAAAAAGTGGACAGGTCCGGACCTGTTGAAAAAAATAAAATTTTGGCCAATTTTATTTCTTCATAATTTCGATGCCCGAGCTTTAGAAATAGCTTACAGGTTAACATGTCAAGAAAACACAATTTTTTGATGATCAAAACTACCCAAATTTAGACACCTCCTTTTCTGAAAAAGTGGACAGGTCCGGACCTGTTGAAAAAAATTAAATTTTGGCCAATTTTATTTCTTCATAATTTCGATGCCCGAGCTTTAGAAATAGCTTACAGGTTAACATGTCAAGAAAACACAATTTTTTGATGATCAAAACTACCCAAATTTAGACACCTCCTTTTCTGAAAAAGTGGACAGGTCCGGACCTGTTGAAAAAAAATAAATTTTGGCCAATTTTATTTCTTCATAATTTCGATGCCCGAGCTTTAGAAATAGCTTACAGGTTAACATGTCAAGAAAACACAATTTTTTGATGATCAAAACTACCCAAATTTAGACACCTCCTTTTCTGAAAAAGTGGACAGGTCCGGACCTGTTGAAAAAAAATAAATTTTGGCCAATTTTATTTCTTCATAATTTCGATGCCCGAGCTTTAGAAATAGCTTACAGGTTAACATGTCAAGAAAACACAATTTTTTGATGATCAAAACTACCCAAATTTAGACACCTCCTTTTCTGAAAAAGTGGACAGGTCCGGACCTGTTGAAAAAAATTAAATTTTGGCCAATTTTATTTCTTCATAATTTCGATGCCCAAGCTTTAGAAATAGCTTACAGGTTAACATGTCAAGAAAACACAATTTTTTGATGATCAAAACTACCCAAATTTAGACACCTACTTTTCTGAAAAAGTGGACAGGTCCGGACCTGTTGAAAAAAAATAAATTTTGGCCAATTTTATTTCTTCATAATTTCGATGCCCGAGCTTTAGAAATAGCTTACAGGTTAACATGTCAAGAAAACACAATTTTTTGATGATCAAAACTACCCAAATTTAGACACCTACTTTTCTGAAAAAGTGGACAGGTCCGGACCTGTTGAAAAAAATTAAATTTTGGCCAATTTTATTTCTTCATAATTTCGATGCCCGAGCTTTAGAAATAGCTTACAGGTTAACATGTCAAGAAAACACAATTTTTTGATGATCAAAAACTACCCAAATTTAGACACCTCCTTTTCTGAAAAAGTGGACAGGTCCGGACCTGTTGAAAAAAATTAAATTTTGGCCAATTTTATTTCTTCATAATTTCGATGCCAGAGCTTTAGAAATAGCTTACAGGTTAACATGTCAAGAAAACACAATTTATTGATGATCAAAACTACCCAAATTTAGACACCTACTTTTCTGAAAAAGTGGACAGGTCCGGACCTGTTGAAAAAAAATAAATTTTGGCCAATTTTATTTCTTCATAATTTCGATGCCCGAGCTTTAGAAATAGCTTACAGGTTAACATGTCAAGAAAACACAATTTTTTGATGATCAAAACTACCCAAATTTAGACACCTCCTTTTCTGAAAAAGTGGACAGGTCCGGACCTTTTGAAAAAAATAAATTTTGGCCAATTTTATTTCTTCATAATTTCGATGCCCGAGCTTTAGAAATAACTTACAGGTTAACATGTCAAGAAAACACAATTTTTTGATGATCAATACTACCCAAATTTAGACACCTACTTTTCTGAAAAAGTGGACAGGTCCGGACCTGTTGAAAAAAATAAAATTTTGGCCAATTTTATTTCTTCATAATTTCGATGCCCGAGCTTTAGAAATAGCTTACAGGTTAAACATGTCAAGAAAACACAATTTTTTGATGATCAAAACTACCCAAATTTAGACATCTACTTTTCTGAAAAAGTGGACAGGTCCGGACCTGTTGAAAAAAATAAAATTTTGGCCAATTTTATTTCTTCATAATTTCGATGCCCGAGCTTTAGAAATAGCTTACAGGTTAACATGTCAAGAAAACACAATTTTTTGATGATCAAAACTACCCAAATTTAGACACCTCCTTTTCTGAAAAAGTGGACAGGTCCGGACCTGTTGAAAAAAATTAAATTTTGGCCAATTTTATTTCTTCATAATTTCGATGCCCGAGCTTTAGAAATAGCTTACAGGTTAACATGTCAAGAAAACACAATTTTTTGATGATCAAAACTACCCAAATTTAGACACCTCCTTTTCTGAAAAAGTGGACAGGTCCGGACCTGTTGAAAAAAAATAAATTTTGGCCAATTTTATTTCTTCATAATTTCGATGCCCGAGCTTTAGAAATAGCTTACAGGTTAACATGTCAAGAAAACACAATTTTTTGATGATCAAAACTACCCAATTTAGACACCTCCTTTTCTGAAAAAGTGGACAGGTCCGGACCTGTTGAAAAAAAATAAATTTTGGCCAATTTTATTTCTTCATAATTTCGATGCCCGAGCTTTAGAAATAGCTTACAGGTTAACATGTCAAGAAAACACAATTTTTTGATGATCAAAACTACCCAAATTTAGACACCTCCTTTTCTGAAAAAGTGGACAGGTCCGGACCTGTTGAAAAAAATTAAATTTTGGCCAATTTTATTTCTTCATAATTTCGATGCCCAAGCTTTAGAAATAGCTTACAGGTTAACATGTCAAGAAAACACAATTTTTTGATGATCAAAACTACCCAAATTTAGACACCTCCTTTTCTGAAAAAGTGGACAGGTCCGGACCTGTTGAAAAAAATAAATTTTGGCCAATTTTATTTCTTCATAATTTCGATGCCCGAGCTTTAGAAATAGCTTACAGGTTAACATGTCAAGAAAACACAATTTTTTGATGATCAAAACTACCCAAATTTAGACACCTCCTTTTCTGAAAAAGTGGACAGGTCCGGACCTGTTGAAAAAAATTAAATTTTGGCCAATTTTATTTCTTCATAATTTCGATGCCCGAGCTTTAGAAATAGCTTACAGGTTAACATGTCAAGAAAACACAATTTTTTGATGATCAAAACTACCCAAATTTAGACACCTCCTTTTCTGAAAAAGTGGACAGGTCCGGACCTGTTGAAAAAAAATAAATTTTGGCCAATTTTATTTCTTCATAATTTCGATGCCCGAGCTTTAGAAATAGCTTACAGGTTAACATGTCAAGAAAACACAATTTTTTGATGATCAAAACTACCCAAATTTAGACACCTCCTTTTCTGAAAAAGTGGACAGGTCCGGACCTGTTGAAAAAAAATAAATTTTGGCCAATTTTATTTCTTCATAATTTCGATGCCCGAGCTTTAGAAATAGCTTACAGGTTAACATGTCAAGAAAACACAATTTTTTGATGATCAAAACTACCCAAATTTAGACACCTCCTTTTCTGAAAAAGTGGACAGGTCCGGACCTGTTGAAAAAAATAAAATTTTGGCCAATTTTATTTCTTCATAATTTTGATGCCCGAGCTTTAGAAATAGCTTACAGGTTAACATGTCAAGAAAACAGAATTTTTTGATGATCAAAACTACCCAAATTTAGACACCTCCTTTTCTGAAAAAGTGGACAGGTCCGGACCTTTTGAAAAAAATAAATTTTGGCCAATTTATTTCTTCATAATTTCGATGCCCGAGCTTTAGAAATAGCTTACAGGTTAACATGTCAAGAAAACACAATTTTTTGATGATCAAAACTACCCAAATTTAGACACCTCCTTTTCTGAAAAAGTGGACAGGTCCGGACCTGTTGAAAAAAAATAAATTTTGGCCAATTTTATTTCTTCATAATTTCGATGCCCGAGCTTTAGAAATAGCTTACAGGTTAACATGTCAAGAAAACACAATTTTTTGATGATCAAAACTACCCAAATTTAGACACCTCCTTTTCTGAAAAAGTGGACAGGTCCGGACCTGTTGAAAAAAATTAAATTTTGGCCAATTTTATTTCTTCATAATTTCGATGCCCGAGCTTTAGAAATAGCTACAGGTTAACATGTCAAGAAAACACAATTTTTTGATGATCAAAACTACCCAAATTTAGACACCTCCTTTTCTGAAAAAGTGGACAGGTCCGGACCTGTTGAAAAAAATAAATTTTGGCCAATTTTATTTCTTCATAATTTCGATGCCCGAGCTTTAGAAATAGCTTACAGGTTAACATGTCAAGAAAACACAATTTTTTGATGATCAAAACTACCCAAATTTAGACACCTCCTTTTCTGAAAAAGTGGACAGGTCCGGACCTGTTGAAAAAAAATAAATTTTGGCCAATTTTATTTCTTCATAATTTCGATGCCCGAGCTTTAGAAATAGCTTACAGGTTAACATGTCAAGAAAACACAATTTTTTGATGATCAAAACTACCCAAATTTAGACACCTCCTTTTCTGAAAAAGTGGACAGGTCCGGACCTGTTGAAAAAAATAAAATTTTGGCCAATTTTATTTCTTCATAATTTTGATGCCCGAGCTTTAGAAATAGCTTACAGGTTAACATGTCAAGAAAACACAATTTTTTGATGATCAAAACTACCCAAATTTAGACACCTCCTTTTCTGAAAAAGTGGACAGGTCCGGACCTTTTGAAAAAAATAAATTTTGGCCAATTTTATTTCTTCATAATTTCGATGCCCGAGCTTTAGAAATAGCTTACAGGTTAACATGTCAAGAAAACACAATTTTTTGATGATCAAAACTACCCAAATTTAGACACCTACTTTTCTAAAAAAGTGGACAGGTCCGGACCTGTTGAAAAAAAATAAATTTTGGCCAATTTTATTTCTTCATAATTTCGATGCCCGAGCTTTAGAAATAGCTTACAGGTTAACATGTCAAGAAAACACAATTTTTTGATGATCAAAACTACCCAAATTTAGACACCTCCTTTTCTGAAAAAGTGGACAGGTCCGGACCTGTTGAAAAAAAATAAATTTTGGCCATTTTTATTTCTTCATAATCTCGATGCCCGAGCTTTAGAAATAGCTTACAGGTTAACATGTCAAGAAAACACAATTTTTTGATGATCAAAACTACCCAAATTTAGACACCTCCTTTTCTGAAAAAGTGGACAGGTCCGGACCTTTTGAAAAAAAATAAATTTTGGCCAATTTTATTTCTTCATAATTTCGATGCCCGAGCTTTAGAAATAGCTTACAGGTTAACATGTCAAGAAAACACAATTTTTTGATGATCAAAAACTACCCAAATTTAGACACCTACTTATCTGAAAAAGTGGACAGGTTCGGACCTGTTGAAAAAAATTAAATTTTGGCCAATTTTATTTCTTCATAATTTCGATGCCCGAGCTTTAGAAATAGCTTACAGGTTAACATGTCAAGAAAACACAATTTTTTGATGATCAAAAACTACCCAAATTTAGACACCTACTTTTCTGAAAAAGTGGACAGGTCCGGACCTTTTGAAAAAAAATAAATTTTGGCCAATTTTATTTCTTCATAATTTCGATGCCCGAGCTTTAGAAATAGCTTACAGGTTAACATGTCAAGAAAACATAATTTTTTGATGATCAAAACTACCCAAATTTAGACACCTCCTTTTCTGAAAAAGTGGACAGGTCCGGACCTGTTGAAAAAAAATAAATTTTGGCCAATTTTATTTCTTCATAATTTCGATGCCCGAGCTTTAGAAATAGCTTATAACATGTCAAGAAAACACAATTTTTTGATGATCAAAACTACCCAAATTTAGACACATCCTTTTCTGAAAAAGTGGACAGGTCCGGACCTGTTGAAAAAAAATAAATTTTGGCCAATTTTAATTCTTCATAATTTCGATGCCCGAGCTTTAGAAATAGCTTACAGGTTAACATGTCAAGAAAACACAATTTTTTGATGATCAAAACTACCCAAATTTAGACACCTACTTTTCTGAAAAAGTGGACAGGTCCGGACCTGTTGAAAAAAATTAAATTTTGGCCAATTTTATTTCTTCATAATTTCGATGCCCGAGCTTTAGAAATAGCTTACAGGTTAACATGTCAAGAAAACACAATTTTTTGATGATCAAAACTACCCAAATTTAGACACCTGCTTTTCTGAAAAAGTGGACAGGTCCGGACCTGTTGAAAAAAATTAAATTTTGGCCAATTTTATTTCTTCATAATTTCGATGCCCGAGCTTTAGAAATAGCTTACAGGTTAACATGTCAAGAAAACACAATTTTTGATGATCAAAACTACCCAAATTTAGACACCTACTTTTCTGAAAAAGTGGACAGGTCCGGACCTGTTGAAAAAAATTAAATTTTGGCCAATTTTATTTCTTCATAATTTCGATGCCCGAGCTTTAGAAATAGCTTACAGGTTAACATGTCAAGAAAACACAATTTTTTGATGATCAAAACTACCCAAATTTAGACACCTCCTTTTCTGAAAAAGTGGACAGGTCCGGACCTGTTGAAAAAAATTAAATTTTGGCCAATTTTATTTCTTCATAATTTCGATGCCCGAGCTTTAGAAATAGCTTACAGGTTAACATGTCAAGAAAACACAATTTTTTGATGATCAAAACTACCCAAATTTAGACACCTACTTTTCTGAAAAAGTGGACAGGTCCGGACCTTTTGAAAAAAAATAAATTTTGGCCAATTTTATTTCTTCATAATTTCGATGCCCGAGCTTTAGAAATAGCTTACAGGTTAACATGTCAAGAAAACATAATTTTTTGATGATCAAAACTACCCAAATTTAGACACCTCCTTTTCTGAAAAAGTGGACAGGTCCGGACCTGTTGAAAAAAAATAAATTTTGGCCAATTTTATTTCTTCATAATTTCGATGCCCGAGCTTTAGAAATAGCTTATAACATGTCAAGAAAACACAATTTTTTGATGATCAAAACTACCCAAATTTAGACACATCCTTTTCTGAAAAAGTGGACAGGTCCGGACCTGTTGAAAAAAAATAAATTTTGGCCAATTTTAATTCTTCATAATTTCGATGCCCGAGCTTTAGAAATAGCTTACAGGTTAACATGTCAAGAAAACACAATTTTTTGATGATCAAAACTACCCAAATTTAGACACCTACTTTTCTGAAAAAGTGGACAGGTCCGGACCTGTTGAAAAAAATTAAATTTTGGCCAATTTTATTTCTTCATAATTTCGATGCCCGAGCTTTAGAAATAGCTTACAGGTTAACATGTCAAGAAAACACAATTTTTTGATGATCAAAACTACCCAAATTTAGACACCTGCTTTTCTGAAAAAGTGGACAGGTCCGGACCTGTTGAAAAAAATTAAATTTTGGCCAATTTTATTTCTTCATAATTTCGATGCCCGAGCTTTAGAAATAGCTTACAGGTTAACATGTCAAGAAAACACAATTTTTTGATGATCAAAACTACCCAAATTTAGACACCTACTTTTCTGAAAAAGTGGACAGGTCCGGACCTGTTGAAAAAAATTAAATTTTGGCCAATTTTATTTCTTCATAATTTCGATGCCCGAGCTTTAGAAATAGCTTACAGGTTAACATGTCAAGAAAACACAATTTTTTGATGATCAAAACTACCCAAATTTAGACACCTCCTTTTCTGAAAAAGTGGACAGGTCCGGACCTGTTGAAAAAAATTAAATTTTGGCCAATTTTATTTCTTCATAATTTCGATGCCCGAGCTTTAGAAATAGCTTACAGGTTAACATGTCAAGAAAACACAATTTTTTGATGATCAAAACTACCCAAATTTAGACACCTCCTTTTCTGAAAAAGTGGACAGGTCCGGACCTGTTGAAAAAAAATAAATTTTGGCCATTTTTATTTCTTCACAATCTCGATGCCCGAGCTTTAGAAATAGCTTACAGGTTAACATGTCAAGAAAACACAATTTTTTGATGATCAAAACTACCCAAATTTAGACACCTCCTTTTCTGAAAAAGTGGACAGGTCCGGACCTGTTGAAAAAAATTAAATTTTGGCCAATTTTATTTCTTCATAATTTCGATGCCCGAGCTTTAGAAATAGCTTACAGGTTAACATGTCAAGAAAACACAATTTTTTGATGATCAAAACTACCCAAATTTAGACACCTCCTTTTCTGAAAAAGTGGACAGGTCCGGACCTGTTGAAAAAAAATAAATTTTGGCCAATTTTATTTCTTCATAATTTCGATGCCCGAGCTTTAGAAATAGCTTACAGGTTAACATGTCAAGAAAACACAATTTTTTGATGATCAAAACTACCCAAATTTAGACACCTACTTTTCTGAAAAAGTGGACAGGTCCGGACCTGTTGAAAAAAAATAAATTTTGGCCAATTTTATTTCTTCATAATTTCGATGCCCGAGCTTTAGAAATAGCTTACAGGTTAACATGTCAAGAAAACACAATTTTTTGATGATCAAAACTACCCAAATTTAGACACCTCCTTTTCTGAAAAAGTGGACAGTTCCGGACCTGTTGAAAAAAAATAAATTTTGGCCAATTTTATTTCTTCATAATTTCGATGCCCGAGCTTTAGAAATAGCTTACAGGTTAACATGTCAAGAAAACACAATTTTTTGATGATCAAAACTACCCAAATTTAGACACCTACTTTTCTGAAAAAGTGGACAGGTCCGGACCTGTTGAAAAAAATTAAATTTTGGCCAATTTTATTTCTTCATAATTTCGATGCCCGAGCTTTAGAAATAGCTTACAGGTTAACATGTCAAGAAAACACAATTTTTTGATGATCAAAACTACCCAAATTTAGACACCTCCTTTTCTGAAAAAGTGGACAGGTCCGGACCTGTTGAAAAAAAATAAATTTTGGCCAATTTTATTTCTTCATAATTTCGATGCCCGAGCTTTAGAAATAGCTTACAGGTTAACATGTCAAGAAAACACAATTTTTTGATGATCAAAACTACCCAAATTTAGACACCTACTTTTCTGAAAAAGTGGACAGGTCCGGACCTGTTGAAAAAAATTAAATTTTGGCCAATTTTATTTCTTCATAATTTCGATGCCCGAGCTTTAGAAATAGCTTACAGGTTAACATGTCAAGAAAACACCATTTTTTGATGATCAAAACTACCCAAATTTAGACACCTCCTTTTCTGAAAAAGTGGACAGGTCCGGACCTGTTGAAAAAAAATAAATTTTGGCCAATTTTATTTCTTCATAATTTCGATGCCCGAGCTTTAGAAATAGCTTACAGGTTAACATGTCAAGAAAACACAATTTTTTGATGATCAAAACTACCCAAATTTAGACACCTCCTTTTCTGAAAAAGTGGACAGGTCCGGACCTGTTGAAAAAAAATTAAATTTTGGCCAATTTTATTTCTTCATAATTTCGATGCCCGAGCTTTAGAAATAGCTTACAGGTTAACATGTCAAGAAAACACAATTTTTTGATGATCAAAACTACCCAAATTTAGACACCTCCTTTTCTGAAAAAGTGGACAGGTCCGGACCTGTTGAAAAAAAATAAATTTTGGCCAATTTTATTTCTTCATAATTTCGATGCCCGAGCTTTAGAAATAGCTTACAGGTTAACATGTCAAGAAAACACAA
>NW_026708448.1:37500-55274 GCF_902713425.1 Acipenser ruthenus | reverse complement strand
TACCCCTGATTGGTGCTTTTGAAGAACCTTATTCCGGATTTGCTTTGAATGTTCCTTCATCTTCATGATGTAGTTTTTGTTAGGAAATGTACTAACCAACTGTGGGACCTCCCAGAGACAGGTCTATTTAACCTGAAATCATGTGAAACACCTTAATTGCACACAGGTGGACTCCATTCAACTAATTATGTGACTTCTAAAGACAACTGGTTGCACCAGAGCTTATTTAGGTGTGTCATAGCAAAGGGGGTGAATACTTATGCAATCAATTATTTTCTGTTTTATATTTGTAATTAATTTAGAACAATTTGTAGATTTTATTTTTCACTTTGACATTATGGACTTTTCTTGTGTTGATCAGTGGGAAACATAGCGCTTAGCGTTGAGGGCAAAAAGCTCTATTTTGGTCTCATCAGACCATAGAATCTTCTTCCACTTGGTCTCAGTGTCTCCCACATGCCTTCTGGGAAACTCTAGCCGAGATTTGATGCAAGTTTTTTTCAACAATGGCTTTCTTTTTGCCACTTTCCCAGAAAGGCCAGTTTTGTGAAGCACCCGGGCTATTGTTGCCATATGCACAGTGTCTCCCAGCTCAGACGTGGAACACTGTAACTCCTTTAGAGTTGCCATAGGCCTCTTGGTGGCCTCCCTGACTAGTGCACTTCTCGCCCGGATACTCCGTTTTTGAGGACGGCCTGTTCTAGACAGATTCACAGTTGTGCCATTTTCTCTCCATTTCTTAATAATGGACTTTACTGTGGTCTGAGAGGATATTCAATGCCTTGGAAATGTTCTTATATCCTACCCCTGATTGGTGCTTTTGAAGAACCTTATTCCGGATTTGCTTTGAATGTTCCTTCATCTTCATCATGTAGTTTTTGTTAGGAAATGTACTAACCAACTGTGGGACCTCCCAGAGACAGGTGTATTTAACCTGAAATCATGTTAAACACCTTAATTGCACACAGGTGGACTCCATTCAACTAATTATGTGACTTCTAAAGACAATTGGTTGCACCAGAGCTTACTTAGGTGTGTCATAGCAAAGGGGGTGAATACTTATGCAATCAATTATTTTCTGTTTTATATTTGTAATTAATTTAGAACAATTTGTAGATTTTATTTTTCACTTTGACATTATGGACTTTTCTTGTGTTGATCAGTGGCAAACATAGCGCTTAGCGTTGAGGCCAAAAAGCTCTATTTTGGTCTCATCAGACCATAGAATCTTCTTCCACTTGGTCTCAGAGTCTCCCACATGCCTTCTGGGAAACTCTAGCCGAGATTTGATGCGAGTTTTTTTCAACAATGGCTTTCTTTTTGCCACTCTCCCATAAAGGCCAGTTTTGTGAAGCACCCGGGCTATTGTTGCCATATGCACAGTGTCTCCCAGCTCAGCCGTGGAACACTGTAACTCCTTTAGAGTTGCCATAGGCCTCTTGGTGGCCTCCCTGACTAGTGCCCTATACGCCCGGATACTCCGTTTTTGAGGACGGCCTGTTCTAGACAGATTCACAGTTGTGCCATATTCTCTCCATTTCTTAATAATGGACTTTACTGTGCTCTGAGAGGATATTCAATGCCTTGGAAATGTTCTTATATCCTACCCCTGATTGGTGCTTTTGAAGAACCTTATTCCGGATTTGCTTTGAATGTTCCTTCATCTTCATGATGTAGTTTTTGTTAGGAAATGTACTAACCAACTGTGGGACCTCCCAGAGACAGGTGTATTTAACCTGAAATCATGTGAAACACCTTAATTGCACACAGGTCGACTCCATTCAACTAATTATGTGACTTCTAAAGACAACTGGTTGCACCAGAGCTTATTTAGGTGTGTCATAGCAAAGGGGGTGAATACTTATGCAATCAATTATTTTCTGTTTTATATTTGTAATTAATTTAGAACAATTTGTAGATTTTATTTTTCACTTTGACATTATGGACTTTTCTTGTGTTGATCAGTGGCAAACATAGCGCTTAGCGTTGAGGCCAAAAAGCTCTATTTTGGTCTCATCAGACCATAGAATCTTCTTCCACTTGGTCTCAGAGTCTCCCACATGCCTTCTGGGAAACTCTAGGCGAGATTTGATGCGAGTTTTTTTCAACAATGGCTTTCTTTTTGCCACTCTCCCATAAAGGCCAGTTTTGTGAAGCACCCGGGCTATTGTTGCCATATGCACAGTGTCTCCCAGCTCAGCCGTGGAACACTGTAACTCCTTTAGAGTTGCCATAGGCCTCTTGGTGGCCTCCCTGACTATTGCCCTATACGCCCGGATACTCCGTTTTTGAGGACGGCCTGTTCTAGACAGATTCACAGTTGTGCCATATTCTCTCCATTTCTTAATAATGGACTTTACTGTGCTCTGAGATGATATTCAATGCCTTGGAAATGTTCTTATATCCTACCCCTGATTGGTGCTTTTGAAGAACCTTATTCCGGATTTGCTTTGAATGTTCCTTCATCTTCATGATGTAGTTTTTGTTAGGAAATGTACTAACCAACTGTGGGACCTCCCAGAGACAGGTGTATTTAACCTGAAATCATGTGAAACACCTTAATTGCACACAGGTGGACTCCATTCAACTAATTATGTGACTTCTAAAGACAACTGGTTGCACCAGAGCTTATTTAGGTGTGTCATAGCAAAGGGGGTGAATACTTATGCAATCAATTATTTTCTGTTTTATATTTGTAATTAATTTAGAACAATTTGTAGATTTTATTTTTCACTTTGACATTATGGACTTTTCTTGTGTTGATCAGTGGCAAACATAGCGCTTAGTGTTGAGGCCAAAAAGCTCTATTTTGGTCTCATCAGACCATAGAATCTTCTTCCACTTGGTCTCAGAGTCTCCCACATGCCTTCTGGGAAACTCTAGCCGAGATTTGATGCAAGTTTTTTTCAACAATGGCTTTCTTTTTGCCACTCTCCCATAAAGGCCAGTTTTGTGAAGCTCCCGGGCTATTGTTGCCATATGCACAGTGTCTCCCAGCTCAGCCGTGGAACACTGTAACTCCTTTAGAGTTGCCATAGGCCTCTTGGTGGCCTCCCTGACTAGTGCCCTATACGCCCGGATACTCAGTTTTTGAGGTCGGCCTGTTCTAGACAGATTCACAGTTGTGCCATATTCTCTCCATTTCTTAATAATGGACTTTACTGTGCTCTGAGATGATATTCAATGCCTTGGAAATGTTCTTATATCCTACCCCTGATTGGTGCTTTTGAAGAACCTTATTCCGGATTTGCTTTGAATGTTCCTTCATCTTCATGATGTAGTTTTGTTAGGAAATGTACTAACCAACTGTGGGACCTCCCAGAGACAGGTGTATTTAACCTGAAATCATGTGAAACACCTTAATTGCACACAGGTGGACTCCATTCAACTAATTATGTGACTTCTAAAGACAACTGGTTGCACCAGAGCTTATTTAGGTGTGTTATAGCAAAGGGGGTGAATACTTATGCAATCAATTATTTTCTGTTTTATATTTGTAATTAATTTAGAACAATTTGTAGATTTTATTTTTCACTTTGACATTATGGACTTTTCTTGTGTTGATCAGTGGCAAACATAGCGCTTAGCGTTGAGGCCAAAAAGCTCTATTTTGGTCTCATCAGACCATAGAATCTTCTTCCACTTGGTCTCAGAGTCTCCCACATGCCTTCTGGGAAACTCTAGCCGAGATTTGATGCGAGTTTTTTTCAACAATGGCATTCTTTTTGCAACTCTCCCATAAAGGCCAGTTTTGTGAAGCACCCGGGCTATTGTTGCCATATGCACAGTGTCTCCCAGCTCAGCCGTGGAACACTGTAACTCCTTTAGAGTTGCCATAGGCCTCTTGGTGGCCTCCCTGACTAGTGCCCTATACGCCCGGATACTCCGTTTATGAGGATGGCCTGTTCTAGACAGATTCACAGTTGTGCCATATTCTCTCCGTTGCTTAATAATGGACTTTACTGTGCTGTGAGAGGATATTCAATGCCTTGGAAATGTTCTTATATCCTACCCCTGATTGGTGCTTTTGAAGAACCTTATTCCGGATTTGCTTTGAATGTTCCTTCATCTTCATGATGTAGTTTTTGTTAGGAAATGTACTAACCAACTGTGGGACCTCCCAGAGACAGGTGTATTTAACCTGAAATCATGTGAAACACCTTAATTGCACACAGGTGGACTCCATTCAACTAATTATGTGACTTCTAAAGACAATTGGCTGCACCAGAGCTTATTTAGGTGTGTCATAGCAAAGGGGGTGAATACTTATGCAATCAATTATTTTCTGTTTTATATTTGTAATTAATTTAGAACAATTTGTAGATTTTATTTTTCACTTTGACATTATGGACTTTTCTTGTGTTGATCAGTGGCAAACATAGCGCTTAGCGTTGAGGCCAAAAAGCTCTATTTTGGTCTCATCAGACCATAGAATCTTCTTCCACTTGGTCTCAGAGGCTCCCACATGCCTTCTGGGAAACTCTAGCCGAGATTTGATGCAAGTTTTTTTCAACAATGGCTTTCTTTTTGCCACTCTCCCATAAAGGCCAGTTTTATGAAGCACCCGGGCTATTATTGCCATATGCACAGTGTCTCCCAGCTCAGCCGTGGAACACTGTAACTCCTTTAGAGTTGCCATAGGCCTCTTGGTGGCCTCCCTGACTAGTGCCCTATACGCCCGGATACTCCGTTTATGAGGACGGCCTGTTCTAGACAGATTCACAGTTGTGCCATATTCTCTCCGTTGCTTAATAATGGACTTTACTGTGCTGTGAGAGGATATTCAATGCCTTGGAAATGTTCTTATATCCTACCCCTGATTGGTGGTTTTGAAGAACCTTATTCCGGATTTGCTTTGAATGTTCCTTCATCTTCATGATGTAGTTTTTGTTAGGAAATGTACTAACCAACTGTGGGACCTCCCAGAGACAGGTGTATTTAACCTGAAATCATGTGAAACACCTTAATTGCACACAGGTGGACTCCATTCAACTAATTATGTGACTTCTAAAGACAACTGGTTGCACCAGAGCTTATTTAGGTGTGTCATAGCAAAGGGGGTGAATACTTATGCAATCAATTATTTTCTGTTTTATATTTGTAATTAATTTAGAACAATTTGTAGATTTTATTTTTCACTTTGACATTATGGACTTTTCTTGTGTTGATCAGTGGCAAACATAGCGCTTAGTGTTGAGGCCAAAAAGCTCTATTTTGGTCTCATCAGACCATAGAATCTTCTTCCACTTGGTCTCAGAGTCTCCCACATGCCTTCTGGGAAACTCTAGCCGAGATTTGATGCAAGTTTTTTTCAACAATGGCTTTCTTTTTGCCACTCTCCCATAAAGGCCAGTTTTGTGAAGCTCCCGGGCTATTGTTGCCATATGCACAGTGTCTCCCAGCTCAGCCGTGGAACACTGTAACTCCTTTAGAGTTGCCATAGGCCTCTTGGTGGCCTCCCTGACTAGTGCCCTATACGCCCGGATGCTTTGAATGTTCCTTCATCTTCATGATGTAGATTTTGTTAGGAAATGTACTAACCAACTGTGGGACCTCCCAGAGACAGGTGTATTTAACCTGAAATCATGTGAAACACCTTAATTGCACACAGGTGGACTCCATTCAACTAATTATGTGACTTCTAAAGACAACTGGTTGCACCAGAGCTTATTTAGGTGTGTCATAGCAAAGGGGGTGAATACTTATGCAATCAATTATTTTCTGTTTTATATTTGTAATTAATTTAGAACAATTTGTAGATTTTATTTTTCACTTTGACATTATGGACTTTTCTTGTGTTGATCAGTGGCAAACATAGCGCTTAGCGTTGAGGCCAAAAAGCTCTATTTTGGTCTCATCAGACCATAGAATCTTCTTCCACTTGGTCTCAGAGTCTCCCACATGCCTTCTGGGAAACTCTAGCCGAGATTTGATGCGAGTTTTTTTCAACAATGGCTTTCTTTTTGCCACTCTCCCATAAAGGCCAGTTTTGTGAAGCACCCGGGCTATTGTTGCCATATCCACAGTGTCTCCCAGCTCAGCTGTGGAACACTGTAACTCCTTTAGAGTTGCCATAGGCCTCTTGGTGGCCTCCCTGACTAGTGCCCTATACGCCCGGATACTCCGTTTTTGAGGACGGCCTGTTCTAGACAGATTCACAGTTGTGCCATATTCTCTCCATTTCTTAATAATGGACTTTACTGTGCTCTGAGATGATATTCAATGCCTTGGAAATGTTCTTATATCCTACCCCTGATTGGTGCTTTTGAAGAACCTTATTCCGGATTTGCTTTGAATGTTCCTTCATCTTCATGATGTAGTTTTTGTTAGGAAATGTACTAAACAACTGTGGGACCTCCCAGAGACAGGTGTATTTAACCTGAAATCATGTGAAACACCTTAATTGCACACAGGTGGACTCCATTCAACTAATTATGTGACTTCTAAAGACAATTGGTTGCACCAGAGCTTATTTAGGTGTGTCATAGCAAAGGGGGTGAATACTTATGCAATCAATTATTTTCTGTTTTAGATTTGTAATTAATTTAGAACAATTTGTAGATTTTATTTTTCACTTTGACATTATGGACTTTTCTTGTGTTGATCAGTGGCAAACATAGCGCTTAGCGTTGAGGCCAAAAAGCTCTATTTTGGTCTCATCAGACCATAGAATCTTCTTCCACTTGGTCTCAGAGTCTCCCACATGCCTTCTGGGAAACTCTAGCCGAGATTTGATGCGAGTTTTTTTCAACAATGGCTTTCTTTTTGCCACTTTCCCAGAAAGGCCAGTTTTGTGAAGCACCCGGGCTATTGTTGCCATATGCACAGTGTCTCCCAGCTCAGCCGTGGAACGCTGTAACTCCTTTAGAGTTGCCATAGGCCTCTTGGTGGCCTCCCTGACTAGTGCCCTATACGCCCGGATACTCCGTTTTTGAGGACGGCCTGTTCTAGACAGATTCACAGTTGTGCCATATTCTCTCCATTTCTTAATAATGGACTTTACTGTGGCCTGAGAGGATATTCAATGCCTTGGAAATGTTCTTATATCCTACCCGATTGGTGCTTTTGAAGAACATTATTCCGGATTTGCTTTGAATGTTCCTTCATCTTCATGATGTAGTTTTTGTTAGGAAATGTACTAACCAACTGTGGGACCTCCCAGAGACAGGTGTATTTAACCTGAAATCATGTGAAACACCTTAATTGCACACAGGTGGACTCCATTAAACTAATTATGTGACTTCTAAAGACAACTGGTTGCACCAGAGCTTATTTAGGTGTGTCATAGCAAAGGGGATGAATACTTATGCAATCAATTATTTTCTGTTTTATATTTGTAATTAATTTAGAACAATTTGTAGATTTTATTTTTCACTTTGACATTATGGACTTTTCTTGTGTTGATCAGTGGCAAACATAGCGCTTAGCGTTGAGGACAAAAAGCTCTATTTTGGTCTCATCAGACCATAGAATCTTCTTCCACTTGGTCTCAGAGTCTCCCACCTGCCTTCTGGGAAACTCTAGCCGAGATTTGATGCGAGTTTTTTTCAACAATGGCTTTCTTTTTGCCACTCTCCCATAAAGGCCAGTTTTGTGAAGCACCCGGGCTATTGTTGCCATATGCACAGTGTCTCCCAGCTCAGCCGTGGAACACTGTAACTCCTTTAGAGTTGCCATAGGCCTCTTGGTGGCCTCCCTGACTAGTGCCCTATACGCCCGGATACTCAGTTTTTGAGGACGGCCTGTTCTAGACAGATTCACAGTTGTGCCATATTCTCTCCATTTCTTAATAATGGACTTTACTGTGCTCTGAGAGGATATTCAATGCCTTGGAAATGTTCTTATATCCTACCCCTGATTGGTGCTTTTGAAGAACCTTATTCCGGATTTGCTTTGAATGTTCCTTCATCTTCATGATGTAGTTTTTGTTAGGAAATGTACTAACCAACTGTGGGACCTCCCAGAGACAGGTGTATTTAACCTGAAATCATGTGAAACACCTTAATTGCACACAGGTGGACTCCATTCAACTAATTATGTGACTTCTAAAGACAATTGGTTGCACCAGAGCTTATTTAGGTGTGTCATAGCAAAGGGGGTGAATACTTATGCAATCAATTATTTTCTGTTTTATATTTGTAATTAATTTAGAACAATTTGTAGATTTTATTTTTCACTTTGACATTATGGACTTTTCTTGTGTTGATCAGTGGCAAACATAGCGCTTAGCGTTGAGGCCAAAAAGCTCTATTTTGGTCTCATCAGACCATAGAATCTTCTTCCACTTGGTCTCAGAGTCTCCCACATGCCTTCTGGGAAACTCTAGCCGAGATTTGATGCGAGTTTTTTTCAACAATGGCTTTCTTTTTGCCACTCTCCCATAAAGGCCAGTTTTGTGAAGCACCCGGGCTATTATTGCCATATGCACAGTGTCTCCCAGCTCAGCCGTGGAACAATGTAACTCCTTCAGAGTTGCCATAGGCCTCTTGGTGGCCTCCCTGACTAGTGCCCTATACGCCCGGATACTCCGTTTTTGAGGACGGCCTGTTCTAGACAGATTCACAGTTGTGCCATATTCTCTCCATTTCTTAATAATGGACTTTACTGTGCTCTGAGAGGATATTCAATGCCTTGGAAATGTTCTTATATCCTACCCCTGATTGGTGCTTTTGAAGAACCTTATTCCGGATTTGCTTTGAATGTTCCTTCATCTTCATCATGTAGTTTTTGTTAGGAAATGTACTAACCAACTGTGGGACCTCCCAGAGACAGGTGTATTTAACCTGAAATCATGTGAAACACCTTAATTGCACACAGGTGGACTCCATTCGACTAATTATGTGACTTCTAAAGACAACTGGTTGCACCAGAGCTTATTTAGGTGTGTCATAGCAAAGGGGGTGATTACTTATGCAATCAATTATTTTCTGTTTTATATTTGTAATTAATTTAGAACAATTTGTAGATTTTATTTTTCACTTTGACATTATGGACTTTTCTTGTGTTGATCAGTGGCAAACATAGCGCTTAGCGTTGAGGCCAAAAAGCTCTATTTTGGTCTCATCAGACCATAGAATCTTCTTCCACTTGGTCTCAGAGTCTCCCACATGCCTTCTGGGAAACTCTAGCCGAGATTTGATGCGAGTTTTTTTCTTTTTGCCACTCTCCCATAAAGGCCAGTTTTGTGAAGCACCCGGGCTATTGTTGCCATATGCACAGTGTCTCCCAGCTCAGCCGTGGAACACTGTAACTCCTTTAGAGTTGCCATAGGCCTCTTGGTGGCCTCCCTGACTAGTGCCCTATATGCCCGGATACTCCGTTTTTGAGGACGGCCTGTTCTAGACAGATTCACAGTTGTGCCATATTCTCTCCATTTCTTAATAATGGACTTTACTGTGCTCTGAGAGGATATTCAATGCCTTGGAAATGTTCTTATATCCTACCCGATTGGTGCTTTTGAAGAACCTTATTCCGGATTTGCTTTGAATGTTCCTTCATCTTCATCATGTAGTTTTTGTTAGGAAATGTACTAACCAACTGTGGGACCTCCCAGAGACAGGTGTATTTAACCTGAAATCATGTGAAACACCTTAATTGCACACAGGTGGACTCCATTCAACTAATTATGTGACTTCTAAAGACAATTGGTTGCACCAGAGCTTATTTAGGTGTGTCATAGCAAAGGGGGTGAATACTTATGCAATCAATTATTTTCTGTTTTATATTTGTAATTAATTTAGAACAATTTGTAGATTTTATTTTTCACTTTGACATTATGGACTTTTCTTGTGTTGATCAGTGGCAAACATAGCGCTTAGCGTTGAGGCCAAAAAGCTCTATTTTGGTCTCATCAGACCATAGAATCTTCTTCCACTTGGTCTCAGAGTCTCCCACATGCCTTCTGGGAAACTCTAGCCGAGATTTGATGCGAGTTTTTTTCAACAATGGCTTTCTTTTTGCCACTCTCCCATAAAGGCCAGTTTTGTGAAGCACCCGGGCTATTGTTGCCATATGCACAGTGTCTCCCAGCTCAGCCGTGGAACACTGTAACTCCTTTAGAGTTGCCATAGGCCTCTTGGTGGCCTCCCTGACTAGTGCCCTATACGCCCGGATACTCCGTTTTTGAGGACGGCCTGTTCTAGACAGATTCACAGTTGTGCCATATTCTCTCCATTTCTTAATAATGGACTTTACTGTGCTCTGAGAGGATATTCAATGCCTTGGAAATGTTCTTATATCCTACCCCTGATTGGTGGTTTTGAAGAACCTTATTCCGGATTTGCTTTGAATGTTCCTTCATCTTCATGATGTAGTTTTTGTTAGGAAATGTACTAACCAACTGTGGGACCTCCCAGAGACAGGTGTATTTAACCTGAAATCATGTGAAACACCTTAATTGCACACAGGTGGACTCCATTCAACTAATTATGTGACTTCTAAAGACAATTGGTTGCACCAGAGCTTATTTAGGTGTGTCATAGCAAAGGGGGTGAATACTTATGCAATCAATTATTTTCTGTTTTATATTTGTAATTAATTTAGAACAATTTGTAGATTTTATTTTTCACTTTGACATTATGGACTTTTCTTGTGTTGATCAGTGGCAAACATAGCGCTTAGCGTTGAGGCCAAAAAGCTCTATTTTGGTCTCATCAGACCATAGAATCTTCTTCCACTTGGTCTCAGAGTCTCCCACATGCCTTCTGGGAAACTCTAGCCGAGATTTGATGCGAGTTTTTTTCAACAATGGCTTTCTTTTTGCCACTCTCCCATAAAGGCCAGTTTTGTGAAGCACCCGGGCTATTGTTGCCATATGCACAGTGTCTCCCAGCTCAGCCGTGGAACACTGTAACTCCTTTAGAGTTGCCATAGGCCTCTTGGTGGCCTCCCTGACTAGTGCCCTATACGCCCGGATACTCCGTTTTTGAGGACGGCCTGTTCTAGACAGATTCACAGTTGTGCCATATTCTCTCCATTTCTTAATAATGGACTTTACTGTGCTCTGAGAGGATATTCAATGCCTTGGAAATGTTCTTATATCCTACCCCTGATTGGTGGTTTTGAAGAACCTTATTCCGGATTTGCTTTGAATGTTCCTTCATCTTCATGATGTAGTTTTTGTTAGGAAATGTACTAACCAACTGTGGGACCTCCCAGAGACAGGTGTATTTAACCTGAAATCATGTGAAACACCTTAATTGCACACAGGTGGACTCCATTCAACTAATTATGTGACTTCTAAAGACAACTGGTTGCACCAGAGCTTATTTAGGTGTGTCATAGCAAAGGGGGTGAATACTTATGCAATCAATTATTTTCTGTTTTATATTTGTAATTAATTTAGAACAATTTGTAGATTTTATTTTTCACTTTGACATTATGGACTTTTCTTGTGTTGATCAGTGGCAAACATAGCGCTTAGTGTTGAGGCCAAAAAGCTCTATTTTGGTCTCATCAGACCATAGAATCTTCTTCCACTTGGTCTCAGAGTCTCCCACATGCCTTCTGGGAAACTCTAGCCGAGATTTGATGCAAGTTTTTTTCAACAATGGCTTTCTTTTTGCCACTCTCCCATAAAGGCCAGTTTTGTGAAGCTCCCGGGCTATTGTTGCCATATGCACAGTGTCTCCCAGCTCAGCCGTGGAACACTGTAACTCCTTTAGAGTTGCCATAGGCCTCTTGGTGGCCTCCCTGACTAGTGCCCTATACGCCCGGATGCTTTGAATGTTCCTTCATCTTCATGATGTAGATTTTGTTAGGAAATGTACTAACCAACTGTGGGACCTCCCAGAGACAGGTGTATTTAACCTGAAATCATGTGAAACACCTTAATTGCACACAGGTGGACTCCATTCAACTAATTATGTGACTTCTAAAGACAACTGGTTGCACCAGAGCTTATTTAGGTGTGTCATAGCAAAGGGGGTGAATACTTATGCAATCAATTATTTTCTGTTTTATATTTGTAATTAATTTAGAACAATTTGTAGATTTTATTTTTCACTTTGACATTATGGACTTTTCTTGTGTTGATCAGTGGCAAACATAGCGCTTAGCGTTGAGGCCAAAAAGCTCTATTTTGGTCTCATCAGACCATAGAATCTTCTTCCACTTGGTCTCAGAGTCTCCCACATGCCTTCTGGGAAACTCTAGCCGAGATTTGATGCGAGTTTTTTTCAACAATGGCTTTCTTTTTGCCACTCTCCCATAAAGGCCAGTTTTGTGAAGCACCCGGGCTATTGTTGCCATATCCACAGTGTCTCCCAGCTCAGCTGTGGAACACTGTAACTCCTTTAGAGTTGCCATAGGCCTCTTGGTGGCCTCCCTGACTAGTGCCCTATACGCCCGGATACTCCGTTTTTGAGGACGGCCTGTTCTAGACAGATTCACAGTTGTGCCATATTCTCTCCATTTCTTAATAATGGACTTTACTGTGGCCTGAGAGGATATTCAATGCCTTGGAAATGTTCTTATATCCTACCCGATTGGTGCTTTTGAAGAACATTATTCCGGATTTGCTTTGAATGTTCCTTCATCTTCATGATGTAGTTTTTGTTAGGAAATGTACTAACCAACTGTGGGACCTCCCAGAGACAGGTGTATTTAACCTGAAATCATGTGAAACACCTTAATTGCACACAGGTGGACTCCATTAAACTAATTATGTGACTTCTAAAGACAACTGGTTGCACCAGAGCTTATTTAGGTGTGTCATAGCAAAGGGGATGAATACTTATGCAATCAATTATTTTCTGTTTTATATTTGTAATTAATTTAGAACAATTTGTAGATTTTATTTTTCACTTTGACATTATGGACTTTTCTTGTGTTGATCAGTGGCAAACATAGCGCTTAGCGTTGAGGACAAAAAGCTCTATTTTGGTCTCATCAGACCATAGAATCTTCTTCCACTTGGTCTCAGAGTCTCCCACCTGCCTTCTGGGAAACTCTAGCCGAGATTTGATGCGAGTTTTTTTCAACAATGGCTTTCTTTTTGCCACTCTCCCATAAAGGCCAGTTTTGTGAAGCACCCGGGCTATTGTTGCCATATGCACAGTGTCTCCCAGCTCAGCCGTGGAACACTGTAACTCCTTTAGAGTTGCCATAGGCCTCTTGGTGGCCTCCCTGACTAGTGCCCTATACGCCCGGATACTCAGTTTTTGAGGACGGCCTGTTCTAGACAGATTCACAGTTGTGCCATATTCTCTCCATTTCTTAATAATGGACTTTACTGTGCTCTGAGAGGATATTCAATGCCTTGGAAATGTTCTTATATCCTACCCCTGATTGGTGCTTTTGAAGAACCTTATTCCGGATTTGCTTTGAATGTTCCTTCATCTTCATGATGTAGTTTTTGTTAGGAAATGTACTAACCAACTGTGGGACCTCCCAGAGACAGGTGTATTTAACCTGAAATCATGTGAAACACCTTAATTGCACACAGGTGGACTCCATTCAACTAATTATGTGACTTCTAAAGACAATTGGTTGCACCAGAGCTTATTTAGGTGTGTCATAGCAAAGGGGGTGAATACTTATGCAATCAATTATTTTCTGTTTTATATTTGTAATTAATTTAGAACAATTTGTAGATTTTATTTTTCACTTTGACATTATGGACTTTTCTTGTGTTGATCAGTGGCAAACATAGCGCTTAGCGTTGAGGCCAAAAAGCTCTATTTTGGTCTCATCAGACCATAGAATCTTCTTCCACTTGGTCTCAGAGTCTCCCACATGCCTTCTGGGAAACTCTAGCCGAGATTTGATGCGAGTTTTTTTCAACAATGGCTTTCTTTTTGCCACTCTCCCATAAAGGCCAGTTTTGTGAAGCACCCGGGCTATTATTGCCATATGCACAGTGTCTCCCAGCTCAGCCGTGGAACAATGTAACTCCTTCAGAGTTGCCATAGGCCTCTTGGTGGCCTCCCTGACTAGTGCCCTATACGCCCGGATACTCCGTTTTTGAGGACGGCCTGTTCTAGACAGATTCACAGTTGTGCCATTTTCTCTCCATTTCTTAATAATGGACTTTACTGTGCTCTGAGAGGATATTCAATGCCTTGGAAATGTTCTTATATCCTACCCCTGATTGGTGCTTTTGAAGAACCTTATTCCGGATTTGCTTTGAATGTTCCTTCATCTTCATCATGTAGTTTTTGTTAGGAAATGTACTAACCAACTGTGGGACCTCCCAGAGACAGGTGTATTTAACCTGAAATCATGTGAAACACCTTAATTGCACACAGGTGGACTCCATTCGACTAATTATGTGACTTCTAAAGACAACTGGTTGCACCAGAGCTTATTTAGGTGTGTCATAGCAAAGGGGGTGATTACTTATGCAATCAATTATTTTCTGTTTTATATTTGTAATTAATTTAGAACAATTTGTAGATTTTATTTTTCACTTTGACATTATGGACTTTTCTTGTGTTGATCAGTGGCAAACATAGCGCTTAGCGTTGAGGCCAAAAAGCTCTATTTTGGTCTCATCAGACCATAGAATCTTCTTCCACTTGGTCTCAGAGTCTCCCACATGCCTTCTGGGAAACTCTAGCCGAGATTTGATGCGAGTTTTTTTCTTTTTGCCACTCTCCCATAAAGGCCAGTTTTGTGAAGCACCCGGGCTATTGTTGCCATATGCACAGTGTCTCCCAGCTCAGCCGTGGAACACTGTAACTCCTTTAGAGTTGCCATAGGCCTCTTGGTGGCCTCCCTGACTAGTGCCCTATATGCCCGGATACTCCGTTTTTGAGGACGGCCTGTTCTAGACAGATTCACAGTTGTGCCATATTCTCTCCATTTCTTAATAATGGACTTTACTGTGCTCTGAGAGGATATTCAATGCCTTGGAAATGTTCTTATATCCTACCCGATTGGTGCTTTTGAAGAACCTTATTCCGGATTTGCTTTGAATGTTCCTTCATCTTCATCATGTAGTTTTTGTTAGGAAATGTACTAACCAACTGTGGGACCTCCCAGAGACAGGTGTATTTAACCTGAAATCATGTGAAACACCTTAATTGCACACAGGTGGACTCCATTCAACTAATTATGTGACTTCTAAAGACAATTGGTTGCACCAGAGCTTATTTAGGTGTGTCATAGCAAAGGGGGTGAATACTTATGCAATCAATTATTTTCTGTTTTATATTTGTAATTAATTTAGAACAATTTGTAGATTTTATTTTTCACTTTGACATTATGGACTTTTCTTGTGTTGATCAGTGGCAAACATAGCGCTTAGCGTTGAGGCCAAAAAGCTCTATTTTGGTCTCATCAGACCATAGAATCTTCTTCCACTTGGTCTCAGAGTCTCCCACATGCCTTCTGGGAAACTCTAGCCGAGATTTGATGCGAGTTTTTTTCAACAATGGCTTTCTTTTTGCCACTCTCCCATAAAGGCCAGTTTTGTGAAGCACCCGGGCTATTGTTGCCATATGCACAGTGTCTCCCAGCTCAGCCGTGGAACACTGTAACTCCTTTAGAGTTGCCATAGGCCTCTTGGTGGCCTCCCTGACTAGTGCCCTATACGCCCGGATACTCCGTTTTTGAGGACGGCCTGTTCTAGACAGATTCACAGTTGTGCCATATTCTCTCCATTTCTTAATAATGGACTTTACTGTGCTCTGAGAGGATATTCAATGCCTTGGAAATGTTCTTATATCCTACCCCTGATTGGTGATTTTGAAGAACCTTATTCCGGATTTGCTTTGAATGTTCCTTCATCTTCATGATGTAGTTTTTGTTAGGAAATGTACTAACCAACTGTGGGACCTCCCAGAGACAGGTGTATTTAACCTGAAATCATGTGAAACACCTTAATTGCACACAGGTGGACTCCATTCAACTAATTATGTGACTTCTAAAGACAATTGGTTGCACCAGAGCTTATTTAGGTGTGTCATAGCAAAGGGGGTGAATACTTATGCAATCAATTATTTTCTGTTTTATATTTGTAATTAATTTAGAACAAGTTGTAGATTTTATTTTTCACTTTGACATTATGGACTTTTCTTGTGTTGATCAGTGGCAAAAACTCCCAATTAAATCCATTTTGATTCCATGTTGTAACACAATGAAATGTGGAAAAGTCCAAGGGGGGTGAATACTTTTGAGAGCCACTGTATTTCTTAGCAGACACCCTTATCCAGGACGACTTACAATTGTTACAAGATATCACATTATTTTTACATACAATTATATTATTTTTCTACATACAATTACCCATTTATACAGTTGGATTTTTACTGGAGCAATCTAGGTAAAGTACCTTGCTCAAGGGTACAGCAGCAATGTCCCCCACCTGGGATTGAACCCACGACCTTCTAGTCAAGAGTCCCGAGACCTAACCACTACTCCACACTGCCGCCCTGACCATAGTCAAAATTGAGCTACATGACCAGAGTCACCATTGAGCTACATGACCAGAGTCACCATTGAGCTACATGACCAGAGTCACCATTGAGCTAAATGACCATAGTTAGAATAGAATTGACTAGAGTCAGAATAGTGCTACATTGGAGGCTGTGTGGTCCAGTGGTTAAAGAAAAGGGCTTGTAACCAGGAGGTCCCTGGTTCAAATCCCACCTTAGCCACTGACTCACTGTGTGACCCTGAGCAAGTCACTTAACCTCCTTGTGCTCCGTCTTTCGGGTGAGATGTAATTGTAAGTGACTCTGCAGCTGATGCAAAGTTCACACACCCTAGTCTCTGTAAGTCGCCTTGGATAAAGGTGTCTGCTAAATAAACACATAATAATAATACATTACCATAGCCACAAAAAACCTTAGTGGACAAAGTGGGTCTGGGTGGCCGAGCGGCAGTTCCAGGAGGTCGGCATGAAGTAGTGACTTGCTCTCATAATGCTATTAGATAACAGATACACTGGGGGGGTAAGTGCATATTACTAAGGGCATGGTCTTTTCATCAAAAAAATATTTAAGTAAAAATAATAAGTCAAGCCATGTGGGAGGCTCTGCACCCCGGGCAGAGTTCCCATTCACCCCTGGCAGCTTCCACTTCCCTGGAAGTCTGTCTGTTGCCCTCCCGTGCCTGGCGCCAGATCAGGTCGGGCTGGAGGCTCTGTTTTCGGCTTGGGGAGGCGGTGGGTCCCCTTACAGTCCTGGACTTCCATGCTGATGGAAGTATGCTGCCCTCCCGCGCCTGGCGCCAGATCAGGCCGGGCTGGAGGCTCTGTTTTGGGCTTGAGTAGGCAGTGTGGGTCCCTTACATTTTTTTATTTTTAATGCACTTTAAGTCTCTTGCCTTCACGGGGTTTAGAGGCTCTGTTTTGGGCAACAGTGTGCCATTTGTGTCGCTGACTTTCAGTGCACTTGAAGCCTGTTGCCCTCGCGGGGTTTGGAGGCTCTGTTTTCAGCAGCAGTGTGCCGTTTGTGTCCTTGGTGACCTCCATGTTTTTGCTGCTAGAGACTAAGTCCCGTTGTGGACATGGTCGTGTCTACCTTCAATGCGAGCCTTTTGGTGGACATGGTCATTGGCCGAGCACTTTAAAAAAAAAAAAATCCTATCTTTAACATTAGATGACCATAGTCCGGACTTTTTTGGCTCCGCCAGAAACTAAGAGTTGAAAAAGACATAGTCATGTCGCCTATCTTTAACATGACATGACCATGACCATAGCAGGGCAGTTTATGGAAGTCTGTAAACGGCCGAGATTGAAATGTCCTGCGGGGTGGCAGCGACTCCTTGGCAGTGTGACTTCGGCCCCGTTGCCCATAAAGACTCCATGTCTGAGATACAACGGGGGGACC
>NW_026708448.1:25000-27500 GCF_902713425.1 Acipenser ruthenus | reverse complement strand
ACAGTTTCCCAGTTTTTAATCATTTGAAACTGGTACTGTCTTCAACATGACTGTTCCTAATGAATTAGCCATTCTCCTTGCATTATGCTGTTGGACTTTTGAATGACAAATGTTCGTTTTGAAAAGTAAATGTTGAAAAACAGGGAAGATCTTCTCCACAGATTAATTACAAATACAAAACAGAAAATAATTGATTGCATAAGTATTCACCCCCTTGAGTCAATATTTGGTAGAGGCACCTTTGGCAGCAATTACAGCCATGAGTCTATTTGGATAAGTCTCTACCAGCTTTGCACATCTGGACACTGCTATTTTTGCCCATTCTTCTTTGCAAAATTGCTCAAGCTCCGTCAAGTTGGATGGGGACCTTTGGTGAACAGCAATTTTCAACTCTTTCCACATATTCTCAATTGGATTGAGGTCCGGGCTTTGACTGGGCCACTCCAGGACATTGACCTTTTTGTTTTTAAGCCACTCCAGTGTGCCTTTGGCTGTATGTTTGGGGTCATTGTCCTGCTGGAAGATGAATCTTCTCCAAGTCCCAGGTCTCTTGCAGACTTCAGCAGGTTTTCCTTCAGGATTTCTCTGTACTTTGCCGCATCCATTTTGCCCTCTATCTTCACGAGCTTTCCAGGCCCTGACGCAGAGAAGCATCCCCATAGCATGATGCTGCCACCACCATGCTTCACGGTAGGGATGGTGTTCTCAGGATGATGTACGGTGTTAGGCTTGCGCCAAACATAGCGCTTAGCGTTGTGGCCAAAAAGCTCTATTCTGGTCTCATCAGGCCATAGAATCTTCTTCCACTTGGTCTCAGAGTCTCCCACATGCCTTCTGGGAAACTCTAGCCGAGATTTGATGCGAGTTCTTTTCAACAATGGCTTTCTTTTTGCCACTCTCCCATAAAGGCCAGTTTTGTGAAGCACCCGGGCTATTGTTGCCATATGCACAGTGTCTCCCAGCTCAGCCGTGGAACACTGTAACTCCTTTAGAGTTGCCATAGGCCTCTTGGTGGCCTCCCTGACTAGTGCCCTATACGCCCGGATACTCCGTTTTTGAGGACGGCCTGTTCTAGACAGATTCACAGTTGTGCCATATTCTCTCCATTTCTTAATAATGGACTTTACTGTGCTCTGAGAGGATATTCAATGCCTTGGAAATGTTCTTATATCCTACCCCTGATTGGTGCTTTTGAAGAACCTTATTCCGGATTTGCTTTGAATGTTCCTTCACCTTCATGATGTAGTTTTTGTTAGGAAATGTACTAACCAACTGTGGGACCTCCCAGAGACAGGTGTATTTAACCTGAAATCATGTGAAACACCTTAATTGCACACAGGTGGACTCCATTCAACTAATTATGTGACTTCTAAAGACAATTGGTTGCACCAGAGCTTATTTAGGTGTGTCATAGCAAAGGGGGTGAATACTTATGCAATCAATTATTTTCTGTTTTATATTTGTAATTAATTTAGAACAAGTTGTAGATTTTATTTTTCACTTTGACATTATGGACTTTTCTTGTGTTGATCAGTGGCAAAAACTCCCAATTAAATCCATTTTGATTCCATGTTGTAACACAATGAAATGTGGAAAAGTCCAAGGGGGGTGAATACTTTTGAGAGCCACTGTATTTCTTAGCAGACACCCTTATCCAGGACGACTTACAATTGTTACAAGATATCACATTATTTTTACATACAATTATATTATTTTTCTACATACAATTACCCATTTATACAGTTGGATTGTTACTGGAGCAATCTAGGTAAAGTACCTTGCTCAAGGGTACAGCAGCAATGTCCCCCACCTGGGATTGAACCCACGACCTTCTAGTCAAGAGTCCCGAGACCTAACCACTACTCCACACTGCCGCACTGACCATAGTCAAAATTGAGCTACATGACCAGAGTCACCATTGAGCTACATGACCAGAGTCACCATTGAGCTACATGACCAGAGTCACCATTGAGCTACATGACCAGAGTCACCATTGAGCTAAATGACCATAGTTAGAATAGAATTGACTAGAGTCAGAATAGTGCTACATTGGAGGCTGTGTGGTCCAGTGGTTAAAGAAAAGGGCTTGTAACCAGGAGGTCCCCGGTTCAAATCCCACCTTAGCCACTGACTCACTGTGTGACCCTGAGCAAGTCACTTAACCTCCTTGTGCTCCGTCTTTTGGGTGAGATGTAATTGTAAGTGACTCTGCAGCTGATGCAAAGTTCACACACCCTAGTCTCTGTAAGTCGACTTGGATAAAGGTGTCTGCTAAATAAACACATAATAATAATACATTACCATAGCCACAAAAAACCTTAGTGGACAAAGTGGGTCTGGGTGGCCGAGCGGCAGTTCCAGGAGGTCGGCATGAAGTAGTGACTTGCTCTCATAATGCTATTAGATAACAGATACACTGGGGGGGTAAGTGCATATTACTAAGGGCATGGTCTTTTGATCAAAAAAATATTTAAGTAAAAATAATAAGTCAAGCCATGTG
>NW_026708448.1:12500-15000 GCF_902713425.1 Acipenser ruthenus | reverse complement strand
TTACTAATGCATTGTAAAGTTTTAACATTACTTCCCTTGATTTAAAATCAACACACCTCACAATATATCCGAGCATCTTGTTGGCCTTTTTTATTGCTTCCTCACATTGTCTCGATGAAGACATTTCTGAGTCAACATAAACTCCTAGGTCTTTTTCATAGATCCCTTCTTCAATTTCAGTATCTCCCATATGATATTTATAATGCCCATTTGTATTGCCTGTGTGCAATACGTTACACTTTTCTCTATTAAAATGTAATTTGCCACGTGTCTGCCAAGTTCTGAATGCTGTCTAGATCATTTTGAATGACCTTTGCTGCTACAACAGTGTTTGCCGCCACTCCTATTTTTGTGTCGTCTGCAAATTTAACAAGCTTGCTTACTATACCAGAATCTAAATCATGAATGTAGATTAGGAATAGCAGAGGACCTAATAGTGATCCCTGAGGTACACCCCTGGCTACCTCACTACATTTTGAGGTTTCTCCTCTATTTAGTACTTTCTGTTTTCTACATGTTAACCACTCCCTAATCCATGTGCATGCATTTCCTTGAATCCCTACTGCATTCAGTTTGAGAATTAATGTTGAAAGGGAGGGAAGATCTTCTCCACAGAAGATTCTCCCAGCCTTTCAACTTTTTTCAAAAACAATACAATTAAAAAAGGCATCAGTGTTTAATTTCCAGACGATTTTAAACTCGCAGCACATTTGAAATGACCATTGGAACAGTATTTCTTAAAAAAATGTGTATATATTAAATATTTTTAAATAAACTATTTTATATATTTCTTTTCTCAAACAGTTTCCCAGTTTTTAATCATTTGAAACTGGTACTGTCTTCAACATGACTGTTCCTAATGAATTAGCCATTCTCCTTGCATTATGCTGTTGGACTTTTGAATGACAAATGTTCGTTTTGAAAAGTAAATGTTGAAAAACAGGGAAGATCTTCTCCACAGATTAATTACAAATACAAAACAGAAAATAATTGATTGCATAAGTATTCACCCCCTTGAGTCAATATTTGGTAGAGGCACCTTTGGCAGCAATTACAGCCATGAGTCTATTTGGATAAGTCTCTACCAGCTTTGCACATCTGGACACTGCTATTTTTGCCCATTCTTCTTTGCAAAATTGCTCAAGCTCCGTCAAGTTGGATGGGGACCTTTGGTGAACAGCAATTTTCAACTCTTTCCACATATTCTCAATTGGATTGAGGTCCGGGCTTTGACTGGGCCACTCCAGGACATTGACCTTTTTGTTTTTAAGCCACTCCAGTGTGCCTTTGGCTGTATGTTTGGGGTCATTGTCCTGCTGGAAGATGAATCTTCTCCAAGTCCCAGGTCTCTTGCAGACTTCAGCAGGTTTTCCTTCAGGATTTCTCTGTACTTTGCCGCATCCATTTTGCCCTCTATCTTCACGAGCTTTCCAGGCCCTGACGCAGAGAAGCATCCCCATAGCATGATGCTGCCACCACCATGCTTCACGGTAGGGATGGTGTTCTCAGGATGATGTACGGTGTTAGGCTTGCGCCAAACATAGCGCTTAGCGTTGTGGCCAAAAAGCTCTATTCTGGTCTCATCAGGCCATAGAATCTTCTTCCACTTGGTCTCAGAGTCTCCCACATGCCTTCTGGGAAACTCTAGCCGAGATTTGATGCGAGTTCTTTTCAACAATGGCTTTCTTTTTGCCACTCTCCCATAAAGGCCAGTTTTGTGAAGCACCCGGGCTATTGTTGCCATATGCACAGTGTCTCCCAGCTCAGCCGTGGAACACTGTAACTCCTTTAGAGTTGCCATAGGCCTCTTGGTGGCCTCCCTGACTAGTGCCCTATACGCCCGGATACTCCGTTTTTGAGGACGGCCTGTTCTAGACAGATTCACAGTTGTGCCATATTCTCTCCATTTCTTAATAATGGACTTTACTGTGCTCTGAGAGGATATTCAATGCCTTGGAAATGTTCTTATATCCTACCCCTGATTGGTGCTTTTGAAGAACCTTATTCCGGATTTGCTTTGAATGTTCCTTCACCTTCATGATGTAGTTTTTGTTAGGAAATGTACTAACCAACTGTGGGACCTCCCAGAGACAGGTGTATTTAACCTGAAATCATGTGAAACACCTTAATTGCACACAGGTGGACTCCATTCAACTAATTATGTGACTTCTAAAGACAATTGGTTGCACCAGAGCTTATTTAGGTGTGTCATAGCAAAGGGGGTGAATACTTATGCAATCAATTATTTTCTGTTTTATATTTGTAATTAATTTAGAACAAGTTGTAGATTTTATTTTTCACTTTGACATTATGGACTTTTCTTGTGTTGATCAGTGGCAAAAACTCCCAATTAAATCCATTTTGATTCCATGTTGTAACACAATGAAATGTGGAAAAGTCCAAGGGGGGTGAATACTTTTGAGAGCCACTGTATTTCTTAGCAGACACCCTTATCCAGGACGACTTACAATTGTTACAAGATATCACATTATTTTTACAT